>NC_137032.1:3955000-4007500 GCF_032717465.1 Coenobita brevimanus | reverse complement strand
AGAAAGTAAATAAATAAGTAAAATAAACATTCTCTCTCTCTCTCTCTCTCTCTCTCTCTCTCTCTCTCTCCATATATACACACATACATACACAGTATATACACCTAAAACGTCTGTCACCGTAGATGAGGTTAGACGGTGAAGGTATACAGTAGAACCACGAGAGGGAAAATGAATATCGAACACACGAAAGTAAAGGATGCACGAGAATTTTGCTGCAAAAATCCTGCTTGTGATTCGCGATTATATGAATAACGCAAATGACAGTGGCATTCATTTGTACTGGCCTAGAACATGTTTTTCCCGTGCTGGAGTGACGTGGGATGTAAGGCAAGGGAAAATTATGCATATACTATTTCTGTGTTTGGTATAGATTAAAACAGAGAGAGAGAGAGAGAGAGAGAGTTTAATTTTGTTAGGAGAATTGTTGAATAATGAGCTGAAGAAATCTAAAATTCAAATAAGCTTCTTTTTAAAATTTTTGTCTAGTTTTAATTTCTCTCTCTCTCTCTCTCTCTCTCTCTCTCTCTCTCTCTCTCTCTCATCCAGCCTTTCTCTGCCCAGCGGTTACTTGTACACAAAAGGGAAGTCCCCGGTGAGCCCCCTCCATTATAGGCTGTTGTGAGAGGACTGACAGGGAGGGAGAGAAAAGGGGAGGGAGAAAGAGAGGAGGGAAGAAGGGAGAAACAGTTGACAGAGGGTAGGGAGGGTAGGAGAGAGGGAGAGAGAAATAGAGGATGTAGAGGGAGTGGATATGACAGAAGAGAAGGAAGGACAGCTGACAGACAGGGAAGTAAAGAAAGAAGAGAGAAAGTGGAAAACAAGAGAGTGAAAAAGAGGAAAGGAGTGTAAAGGAGAGAGAATGGAGGGAAGGGGAGTGTGTAAGAGAGAGGTAGGTAGAGAGAGAAGAGGGGAAAGAGAGAGAGAGTAATTTTGTTTGGAGGGAAGATGAAAGAGAGGGAGGGAAAAACAGGAGGAAGGAGAGAAAAGAGGGGGGGGGGGATGGCAGGAGGAATGAGGAAGGGGGGAAAAGAAGGAAAACAAGGATGAATGGAGAGATGGAGAATGATTTGGGGAGGGAGAAAGAAAGGAGAAAGGGGAAGATGGCAGAAGAGAGAGAGAGAGAGAGAGAAAGTATGATGATGCCTAGTTATGGTCTATATACTGTGATGGAGACCAAATTGTATTCGTTTTTCTTCTTCCTCTTCTTTCTCTTTCGCTTCTACATCCTCCTCCTCCTCCTATTCCTTCATTTTTTCACTAATTCACATCAAAATGAGTAAAGTACAATGTTTTTTTCTGGGTAAATACTGTTTGGCACTTTTTCCTTTCCTTTTTTCGATCTAGGCCTATGAAATCATAATGCGTTCAGAGGTTAAAGCACACACACACACACACACACACACACACACACACACAAGCAGAAAAACCATAAACAATGCCCAAAGAAATGAAACCACGTCGTCAATCATAATGCATTTAATATTCGCTGCTCCATTACACTCTTTTGTCAATTAAAAAAATATATATAATACCAAATTACAGCTCACGTATCAAATTCGTGTTTACCAATGTTTAATATGTAAATGTTTGTTGTTGTTGTATACCAGAACATTATACTGGATATAACACAGAGCAGATTATAATTTACGCAATGGGATATACGCAGAGAACAAGGGACTAAGTATACTAGCTTTACAAGACTGAATTATTAACACAAAGTACATATTGAAATATAGTACTGGAACAATTCTTGGGAACAATTCACACACACACACACACACACACACACACACACACACACACACACACACACACACACACACACACACACACACACACACACACACACACACACACACACACACACACAAATGGTTTCAACATTTGGAATGAAAATTTATGTTATGTTTGCTATGTACACAAATCCTGGAATTACGCTAAAACAAAATGGATTAAAGTCTCTCTCTCTCTCTCTCTCTCTCTTTCAAAATAAATAAATAAATAGATAAGTGCTTGCTTTATTCTAGCGAGCTTAATAAATCGTCTAGAGTTAGCTGCAGTAAAATTCAAAGCACTTTACTCTTTAGCCTCGTCTTTAGTCAGTCTGCTAACATTATTATTATTATTATTATTATTATTATTATTATTATTATTATTATCATTATTATTATCATTTTTGTGGCGACCGATTACTGTGAACTGAAATTCATAATGGCTGCAAAATCCCTACCACCATCATCCCTCTCTCTCAGTTCATCCCTACTTTCCCCTCCCTCTGTCTCTCCTCACCTTGCTGTAAGGGTAGATAGACAGATAGATAGATAGTAGGATGGGATGTGGATGGATAGACGGATAGATAGATGGACAGATAGATGGTAGGATGGATAGATGTGGATGGATGGATAGACACATGGATAGACTGATGAATAGATAGATAGATGGATGGGTGGATAGATAAAGATAGATAGATAGGTATAGATAGATACCCTCAGTCCTTCTTCATCTTGGTATACTTCTGCGCTTATGTCTCTTCTCTGTGCACGGCTGTAGAGGGTCCAAGTCGGGCCAGAACTGTTTATATTCTCAGTAAACGTTTTCTTCAATAAACGTTTCCGTAGGTGGGCATAATTCACTGCTCATTGATACAGAGACACATTACAAAAACAGACTCTAAAATACCCAAATTTGGACATCACAGTATTGGCACTTTCTCATCCAAACACTTCCTCTTTGCAACAAGGTGTCTTTGGGATGCAGTATATTCAACTTAGGATATCGTCTTGCATCTTATGATCAGTTATTGCATCTTATATCCTCGTAGTGAATGGATTAATAACAAAGCAAGGCGAATGGTTAGTGTCAGTAGAAAGAAAGAAAAACACACAACGCACACTAGATTGTCTTGCATAGCTCTCATCATCATCAATCAGTATCATCATCCTCAATCAATCATCATAATCATCATCATCTTCTTCATCATCATCTTCATCATCATCATCATCATCATCATCAGTCATCATTATTATCAGTATCATCAGTTATCACTTCTCAGTTTCATCCTCAGTCATCAGTTGCATCATCAGTCATCAATATCATCCATTATCAGTCATCAGTCATCACTTCTCAATTTCATCATCACTCTTCATCACTAATCACAGTAATACATAGCGTGGGAAGGATCTGTATTGCATTCCAAATTAGATTCATTCTCAGCTTCAGATCACCCTACCAAACCTTCCCATCCTCCCTCATTCTAACTCCATCATCTTTGTGTGCAGTCTAAACCATCAGACAGGCAATGGAACGAGTGATGGAGCAGGGGCAGGTGTGGAGGGGTGAGAATCGTGGCCAGGTGTAATTATAATATGAAAAGGGGTATAGAAACAGGGGGGAAAAGAAGAAAGAAAGAAAAAAGGAAGAAAGACCCGAGAAGAGCTGTAAACAATGCCCAGCGAAAAGAGAGAATATTACTCAGTTATAATTAATTTATTTTTCATTTCTCCATTTCACTAAGAGAGAGAGAGAGAGAGAGAGAGAGAGAGAGAGAGAGAGAGAGAGAGAGAGAGAGAGAGAGAATATATAAATCTAAATTAGTGTTCACGTATCAACTTCGCCTTTATAAATGTTAAATGTACTGTTTATTTTGTCGTAAAAAAGTGTACTGAATTTGACGCAGCAGATTATAATGTACTATTTAGGACACTATTCTCGAGTCAACAATAAATGTGAGACAGCGAACACTGACGTTTTGGAAATCCAGAATTTAATCATCAGAACTCAACGAACCTTTCAGGATACTGTATCCGAGTTCCAGAAGTGTTCAGCCAAAATTTGAATAGCCAGTACTCTCCGCAGTAGTACGTAATTCAGTGTACAGAGGCTACAAAGGATGTGTACACCAGCTTTCGGAGAGTCCAGAATAATATTACGTAGCACATTTTGTAATTTTAGCACTGGAACAACAGGCTACGCAACAAGTGTGCAGACGAAAATAACATCCATTAACATTTCGGCTGGAATTGAAATACTGTGTTTGTTATGCACACAGACTCTGGAATTAAGCTTAAAAAGTGGGGAGAGGGCGGCTTGACATGCCTCTCGAGAAATAAATATAAGATGTAACCCTTTGATTGTTCTGGGTTTTCTTCAGTTGAATAAAATCGTCTGGCTGTAGTTGGTATAAATTTGATTGCTCTTAATTTTCGGTCATGTGGTTAATCCTCTCTCTCTCTCTCTCTCTCTCTCTCTCTCTCTCTCTCTCTCTCTCTCTCTCTCTCTCTCTCTCGGCTGCAGCGGGTTTCTGTGAACTAAATATATTCGTTTTGATGTGAGCCCATAAAAGCCTCAAAAATCGAAATTAATATTCCGGGGCCAAAGGTTAAATTTAAAGCCTGACTTACTGAATTTCCTGCAGGTGGGATTTTGCAGGAGCTGTGTTTATCATACCATCCTTCGCCTACTGTCACATAATCGCTAAGTTCATATCTAATATTACTTTTGCCTACGGTGATTTTCTTTGATTTCCTTAAAATTATCCATCGTGTGCTGAGTCGAGCGACGGAATATTTCACTCAGCTAAAAAAAAAAAAAAAAAAAAAAATCGCAATATTCTGAAGTTAGGGGAGAATAAATGCAAAGTCTGTAGTTTCGGACTCAAAACGATCGTATACCAAAACCTTAAATCGTGAAGGGGAGTGCAAACCTCTAATTACTGAAGGTCATTTATGGAACACCTATGGTTGTTAGGTATGGTTAGCCTGCATCCCATATTACAGAACGCAGTCAGTAGCCATATAGGAAGGCCAGATACGTCCCATCATCATTACATACTTCGAAAAAACATCATAAAGAATCCGGGGTCAGCATCTCACTTCGCGATTTTAATTTTAAGCATAAGACCCAAAGCCTTAACTCCTTCCGTCTGGCAGCTTATTTTTCATTTCATTTTTCGAACCACCAGATGATTTTTCGTAGCTGAGTTTTGTGTATTTTTATCTATCTGTTTATCTATCTACCTTTGTACTGTATAGGATATATATAGCCTTCATTTATCCCTCCCTTATTAATACGTGTTTCCAGAGGTTTATAAATTCGTGTTCAGGTGTCAAGAAAAATCAGTGAAACTCAAATAAAACTCAATTAAACCCGGCACTGAATGGAAAGGGAAAATGTTTTAAAAATTCCCTTCATACCTGACATGTTCCTGGCCCTGGTCGCCTGGTGGTCTAGCTGCCCAAGAGTTGCTGGTGGTTTAGAGGATAGGATACCCTAGTTGGACTGGTAGTCATCCCGTCTAACACATTCAGAAGTTCTCTCTCTCTCTCTCTCTCTCTCTCTCTCTCTCTCTCTCTCTCTCTCTCTCGAAAATCAGTTATTCCTTCCTTTTTATCAACCAAATTTATTCACTTTCTATTTTCTTTTTTGCACTCTTGGCCGAAAATATGTATACAAAATTATCCCCACATTTTGTCTTTTTTTTTTCTTTCTTTTATTCTCCTCCATATCTTCCGGCCATTAAACTTTCCTCTCCCCTCTCCCTAATTCGTCTTTTTATCATTTATTTCACCCCTTCTCCACACCGCTAATCTCTCCTTTGTCTCAGATTTTTGCTGGCAAGTTCTTTCCTTTCTCAGTTTGGGCAAAGTTTAATATAATGATGATGATGATGATGATGATAATAATAATAATAATAATAATAATGTATTTATTATTGTTATTATTATTATTATTATTATTATTATTATTATTATTATTATTATCATTATTACGTTTTTGTGCTTTGTTGCTTTTTTCTCTAGGCATACTCTCTTCTGAGCGATTTCATGAATCTCTCTCTCTCTCTCTCTCTCTCTCTCTCTCTCTCTCTCTCTCTCTCTCTCTCTCTTTAAAATGCCCCTCACAGAAAGTGCTTGGCAGCGTGTGAGCCTCTGATTGGTCGAGCTTGGGAATGTATTGGTCTCTGATTGGATAATACTCTTCGTTTTTTCCGTCTTTCCTTTTTTTTTTAATCTTCATTTTCCCGGCTTTTCCTTCCTTTTTCATTATTTAATTCTTTTGTAAGCGATTCTTTTGAGTTCCCGTAATATAAGGTTGTAAATAATTATGATTTTTTTTTTCATTTGCTAAGAGGCTTGTCTCCTAGGCTGAATGAAACCTCAATTCCTGTCCTTAGCACTTTAATTTTTCCCCAGTTTGAAGGAAATCTTTAAATTCTTTCGGCTCTGTTGGCTACCAAGTGTGGTCAGAATGGAACAGTGATTAACGATTCTTTTCACTTAAACGTAGCCCAAAATTGCAATCTCTGCAACTTGAATTCGATTTTTTAACACAGCAATAGTAGCAGTAGTAGTAATAGTAGTAGTAGTAGTAGTCGTAGTAGCAGTAGTAGTAGTAGTAGTAGTAGTAACAATAATAATAATAATAACAATAATAATAATAATAATAGAAGCCTAGCAGCAGCAGCAGTAGTAGTAGTATAGTAGTAGTAGTAGTAAACTGCAACCCCAGGCTCTTATAACATTTGAAGCCTTTGGACTGCAGGCTTTCATTGCCCTTCCCCTACAGTCTACCGTCCTATTTGCGGGGAACAGGTAAGTAGGTGAGGGATGTTTGTGTAACCAGGCAGATGCTCCAGCTGCCTACATCGGTGCCATCACATGAAGGCGTCCCTCTCCTCCACAGGCATGAGAGTAACACTAGATTATTGCAGTAGTCACGAAGAAGTGCTCTTGATATTGGGTGGAGCATTAGCATTGTCTTTCCCTGCCACATGATACAAGCTTCGGAAGGATGAGAAAATATGGGCCAAGTTAAAGTGAATGAAGTATAGTAACCAAGGAGACTCGTGCTTATTTCAGAAGGGACGAATTTCTTGCAGCCACGTCTTTGTTTTCAGGTTGTTAGAATTGGCCCAGTTCCGTCAGATAGTAGTATATTAGCTACAGTTAGGGGCAAGAGTTGTGTGTGGGCTGTTAATCTCCATGTCTCTCTCTCTCTCTTCCTTCTCTTCTTCTCCCTCTTTGTCTTCCTCAGTGGTCTCATAGCTCCTCCCACAACGCCTCTCTCTCTCTCTCTCTCTCTCTCTCTCTCTCTCTCTCTCTCTCTCTCTCTCTCTCTCTCTCTCTCATTCCTAAAAGTCCTATACGACTGATTTTTGCTATTTATTTTTTTCCACATTTCTATAATTAATCTCTAAGTTTTTCCATTAATGGTAAGCTGCATAAAATCAACAATACTATGCGAATAAGCGTTTTGTGTGTGTGTGTGTGTGTGTGTGTGTGTGTGTGTGTGTGTGTGTGTGTGTGTGTGTGTGTGATGCACATTTGCCCCACTTGGATTTCAACGTGCCATACATCAAAAGACGCGGAACGACGAGCTGACAACTTAAATGCAAATAATAATTGCGTGCGGTCATTTGTGCGCGAGCCGCATGCTCTTATGTGTCCGATTTTTTGCCAGATATTTGGAACCCTCTACAGGTCACATCGCTGGGTGGAATGAGCTGAAATTTTGCATGGGCATCCCCGGCATATCAGAGCAGGTCAACGTCAAGTTTAGTGTATGCGAACATGAATGACAAGTATTTAAGAGTTAAAATCGAAGGTGAAGCACAAGTGGCCTCGGTACGGGCAAGCGTTTGTATATCGCAGTAGGAAGAGAGATACAATGCCTCCTACGTCGCCCAAAGTACGGATCTATGTGTTTCCTTTTCCCCTTCTCCTTATTCCATCCTCCCCCTGTGTCTCGTCCTACACACTCGGACCCTTTGCCCTCCTTGCCCCCTCCATACATCCGGGCTTGATGGAGGGGCAATAAATTAACAGGGAAGTGGAGGAGTGCTTAACCTCTGGAAAAAAGATGAGAGAGAGAGAGAGAGAGAGAGAGAGAGAGAGAGAGAGAGAGGGAGAGAGAGAGAGAGAGAGAGAGAATTAAAATAACTAGACCAGAGAAAAAATCAGAAAGGAAAAAATTGTGAAATGATGGAAGGAAACAGTGGATGGTGAAACTGGTAACCAAAGAAAATCGTGAAGCGAAAGAAGGATGAAATAAGTGAAGGTGACTGGGATGGAAAACAGAGATGAAATTGACGGGACCGAAGAAAGATGGAATTCTGGAGAGGAGAGCAGAGACAAATAAAAAATAGATAAGTAAATAAATGAAGTAATGGATTGCTTGAAGACGCACCAAACTGAAGAAGAATATTGATGGAAGTGCCTGAGAGAGAGAGAGAGAGAGAGAGAGAGAGAGAGAGAGAGCATTGGATGATTTAGACTCCACAGGTTTTTCAAGGTGAATAAGAAAATGGAAATGGATGAAAGTGACTGAAATGGAATGGAGATACGAGTCACAAGAAGAAGGTTCGATAGTTACAGCACAGTGGAGAAGGAAGGATAGAAAAGGAACTGGATAGTTTAGGAAGTTGTGTAAATAAAGAAAAAATAATGGATGAGAGTGGATAAAATGGAAAGGAGAGAAGAGATGGAAGGAGAAAGGGAGGAGGAGGATGGAAGATGGAGAGAAAGAATGGATGACGAAATGGATAGCTCTGAGGGTCGTGGAAGTGAAGAAAAACAAAATAAATAACTCTTTTCAGTCCGGAGAGATATATTTGATTAGCTTGTACCTGTGCTGGAGAGGGACGCCTTCAAGTGGTGGCACCGATATAGCCAGGTCTCTCAACTGTCTGGTTATACAAATGTCTCTCAGCTTCTTCCCCTATCCTCCGAAAGAAGAATGGTGGACTGCAGGAGAAGATCAAAGGTCAACTTAAGCCTGCAGGCCACGGTTCACGTTTCAATTGAACCTGGGGCTACTAGTACTACCACAAACCCTAGCAATAGTAGTAGTAGTAGTAGTAGCAGCAGTAGTAGTAGTAGTTGCAAGAATACCACCACCACCAGACTATTTTCTTTACCTGTGTTGAGACGACTGGTAGTATAATGACTTCATATGTACACCATTAGCCCTTGTGTTACAACGAGACATCTTCCGCAGACTTAAAAATAAAGGACTGGTGGCGGCAGGAATAAAATAAAAAAATATCAGAATAAAGGCTTATCTGAAATACAGTCCAAATTAAGTCTTGATGCGATACAGCACACGATTCACTGTGTTTGTGTATTTGTCCATGTTGGTAGGACTGTTTACAAACCGGATGAAAAGCAAACAGAGGTGTAAATGAATGCAGTGCTGAATAGAATTTCGTTTACCTGCCCCATGGATTAAATGACACTCCAAACACAAATGGAAAAAAAATGTAGGTGTAATGGATTAAACTTATTCGTCCCATTTTTTTTTCTTTGGAGGGGTCGAGTTTAATCTCACTGCAAAGGAGCTCAGACATTCAGTGGGAGGACGTCACTGTTATTCTTACTCCTGTTACTACCCAAATATTCCCCTCTGACTACAAGGATGCCCTGTTTGTGAAGTGCTTCATGAAGGCTGTATGTAACACTCATGTAGATACGCACTCCTGAGCTAAATGAAGTGGTCTTAAGATAGTAAAACTCTAAATCTATCTATCCGTCTATCTATCTATCTATCTATTTGTCTGCCTGTCTGTCTTTTTAAATATTTGTCTATCTATCTGTCTTTCCACCTGTCTGCCTATCTATCTGTCTGTTTATCTATCTGTCAGTTTATCTATATACATGCAAAAAATATCGGTGCCTGTGCTTGTTGAATGATTTGTTAGTCTAATTTTTGTATCAACTCATATTTTACCAGTAAACACTATTCGATGATATAAAGAAAATTTCTACTATGCATACATATCAGGAACATGTACTAAGCCTGCTCCTTCCGTACTTGGCACTCAGACAGGCACAGATTAACTACCACAGTCCTAGATCATTTTTATAAATTCTTTCTGTCATCACACCACTGTCTTCAGTATATATGGGAAAGGCCTTATTAAAAGGGTTAATTAAGGCTACATCTATGCCATACAGTAAAAAGAAAGTCTAATGAATTGCATAGCATCACCTGAACAGAAAAATGAAAGCAAAAATTCATCATGGTAGTGAGAGGATTGACGTTTCTGCTACCATTCTTAACTTAGATATTGTAATCTCGCAAATGTCTGACGATTTTATTTGACTGAGAGAATATTTACGTATCCAGAGCGTTGAAAGCCACTAATATCCTGCACTGCCATATTCAGTGTAAATTTAAAATGACACGAATTTCCTACGGCTGAGAGTATCCCTACACAGCAGAACCCTTTTCAATGCGGTACTTGAATTCATGCACTTTTTACTCTCTCTTTGCGGATCCCTTTCACTGTGGTACTTGACTTCTTGCTTTTTTTACTCTATCTTGGCCTAAAAATTCCATCTCTTCGTCCTAAACACAGAGCTGGAGCAATATTCTATCATTTGAATATGGTGCTAGTCACGAAAAAAAATATATGGAAAGGATGTAGAACCGTAGCATTGTCTTCTTCTGTCACTGTGCTACATGATATAGATTGCCAGAGGACGAAATTATTTGGCAAAGGTTAAATAAAAAGTTCTAGTTTTAACTGGTGAACGGCTTTACTCCACCAAAAATGTCTGTATAGGGGTTTATTCAGCTACTCCTCCTAGAAGCGTGGACCAATTTTTATTAAACTTAGCAGGAATACTACCTAGGGATCGACATTTTGCCTAAACGTCTTATAGTTTGGAAGTTCTGAAAAGTGTTTGATTTCCGATATTATCATAGTTCCCCCTCAGTAGCTTGTTTTCTGTAATGGAGCAAATGAAATCAAGTCCATTTTCTTCGAGCCTTACCGCATATTAGTTTCATCATACATATTTAGCTTATTTCAAAGTTCCAGAAAATAAACATGGGGTGACGACAGCCTACGCGACTAAGTGGGATAATGACACAGCCAATAAAACATTCTGGAGCCAATGATTCACTCTCAATAGCAAATAAAGAAAAATAAATCGCCTAAGAGTAGCATGAATAGAATACCAGAGTTCCCCCGACCATGAGAATGTTAGGGAAGCTGTTTTACCCTCAAATGCAATGTACAGTACATTTAGCTGCAATGATTCTCTCAGGGTTGGTGTTGAATTACGTTTCTACCCGGAACATACAGGTGAGAGAGAGAGAGAGAGAGAGAGAGAGAGAGAGAATAACCAAGCAGATAGAAAGATATAGTTACACAGATGAATGGATAAAGATAAATGAATAGATAGATAAACAGGGAAAGAGCCGAATATAGGTAGATGGAGAGGTAGGTAGGTAGGTAGGTAGGTAGAGAGAGAGAGAGAGAGAGATAATGAGCATGGTTTGAATAGATGCCTCATTAAAGGCATTACCTCGAATTTTGAATACTATTTTTGGCGAAAAGTAAAAAAAAAAAAAAAAAAAAAAACCGCCAACAATATCCCCGCCATAATCCTCATTGCCCTTCCACAACGATGATATACCGAAGAAAAAATATAAACTTTTTTTTTTTTTTACTTTATTCATGTTTCCAGACGATATTGTTCAGCTTAGGAGAGATTTTTCGAACTGGGGTGGGGTGGGGGTTGAAGATCTGCGGCTTTCGCACACCCCTACAAAAATGGTCTGGAAGTAGCATAAGTTAGAGAGAAAGGGAGAGAGAGAGAGAGAGAGAGAGAGAGAGAGAGGCAGACAGACAGACAGACAGACGGACAGACAGCTATGGATTACAAAAAGGAGTTTAGAGAAAAAAGAAATATAGGCAATAATAATAAATGGCAATAATAATATAATGATAATAATACTGTAATAATAATAATAATAACAATAATATAACTAAAAAAAAATTAATAATAATACGGTAGTAAAATACAAAGAAGACAAGAGAAAACGCAGACGAAGAAGAAGAAGCAGAAGACAGTTTTGCCAAAATGATGAGAAACTGAAGAACAAGTAAAAATGACACAAAGAAGGAATTAGAGGTGTTGGGAAGAAGTCTGTGATAAAAAGAGGAATTGGAGAGAGGGAGAGGAAAGTTTGTTAGAGAGAATATATGGGAGGGAAAGAAATAAGCTCGAGAAAGAAAGAAAGAAAGATAGATATAGATAGAGAGAGACTGGCAGATATGTTTTTTTTTTTTTTTTTTTTTAAATAACAGAACGGAGGAAGGAAAAACAAATGGAGAAAAAAAATAATCCATACACCAGATTACTGGTGTCCTCTGTTCATAAAATATCTGTAACAGTTAGACTTGAACAGTTGTAGGTTGAAATTTGGAGGAAAACAACTCTGGGGAAGCGAGTTCCAGAGAGATGCAGTTCGGGGAATGAAAGAATTCTGATAGGCAGAAGTTCTGCAATGTGGTTGAGTGACATTCCAGTCATGAGCGCTACCAGATGCCCGTGTAGCACGAGGGAAGGCATGGAGAGGTGGCACCATGGACGCAACTTCGTCGGAGCATTTGCCAAAAAAATATCTGTAAAATAATGCAAGGGAGGCAACATTCCTTCTTACTTGCAGGGGAGGTAGTTTATATGTAATGGCAGGATTGTTAATGATTCTAACAGCTTTATTCTGAATTTTGTCTAGTTGTCTTAATGCAACCTCTCCACAACCATTCCACAAGGGTGAGCAATATTCAAGCTGAGAGCGCACATGACTCTTATAAATTATAGCTAACTGCTCATCGGCGAAGAAGTTACGGACTCTGTACAATAATCCAAGTTTCTTTGAGGCGGTTTTAGCAAGTGATCTGACATGAGAGGTCCAGCTGAGGGCACTGTTAAGTGAGACACCAAGAATTTCAATACTTTTGGAGATGGGAATATTAGTAGCACTGAAGGTAATGTACGAATCTGGCAATATCTGTCTATTAGTAAACTGTATATATTTAGTTTTACTAGCATTAAAAGAGACAAGGTTGTTTTGTCCCCATTCACTGATTGTAGATAGATCTTGATTTATGGAGATGGCTGTATTGAGTTGAGAGGTAGAGATATTAGACTTTGTAAATGGATGTCTGAGTGTGAATGAACTATGTAGTGTTGAGTCATCTGCATATGAGTGAATGGGATTGTGAGTGACAGATAAGAGATCATTAATATGAACCAGAAATAGGGTTGGCGCCAGAACTGATCCCTGTGGCACGCCGGCGTTAATTGAGTGGAAATTCGAATATACATCATCTACTTTTACTCTTATTTTCCTGTCACTAAGATAAGAAGAAATCAAAGGAACAAAAGACGTTAGTCCATAGCAAGGGAGTTTGGACAGCAGGGAACGGTGCCATACTCTGTCGAAAGCTTTAGAGATATCAAGAGCTACTGCATGAGTTTCTCCAAAAAGATCAATTGATTGATGGATGGTATGAGTTAAGAAATTGAGTATGTCAATGGTGGATCTTTCGTGGCGAAAACCGTATTGTCTATCATTAATTAAGTTGTTGGATTCAAGATGTTTAACAATATGCTTATTAATTAAAGTTTCAAATACCTTACCAAGAGAAGATGTGATAGCTATTGGTCTGTAATTGGAGGGGTCAGACGAACTTCCTTTCTTCGGAACTGGGTGGATATTGGCTTCTTTCCATGAATTTGGGAATAAAGAAGTACGTATGCATAGTCTGAATAATTTAGCTAGGACAGAGGCAAGTTCAGGGGAACACTTTTTCAAAACAATTGGCGGAATTTCATCTGGACCTGGAGCTTTGTTGGTAGGTAAATTGTCTAGGATGGATTTTACAAATCTTGTCTGTATTTTAAGTGGGGCAATTTCGGGAGAATCAAGTTCCAGTACTGAGACATTCTGGCTGGTATCATCTATGGTAGAGTTTCTTGCAAAGGTACTAGCAAAGATATCCGCTTTCCCACGTGGGTCATTTGTAATATTGCCATCTGAAGATTTTAGTGGGGGAATGGAAGATGACTTGTTAAAGTTATTATTGAAAGAATTAAGAGTTGACCAGAATATTCTATTGTCATTAGGGTTGTTAAGTAGTTTTGATGCTTGCTTTTGAAGAAAGTTTGATTTAGATAGATTTAATACAGCTTTTGCATGATTTCTAGCAATTTTAAATTGGGAGAGTGATTCAGGTGTTTTTGATTTTAAGTAAGAGTTATATGCTAATGACTTTTGGGCTGTTGCTCTGGCACAATTGCCATCAAACCATTTTGGAGAGTTTGATCTTTTAGTGAATTGTTGACTTGGTATGAATAAATCCATACCAGCTAGTATTAAGTCACAAATGTGGGACTGGGTAGAATTGGGATCACTAGAGAAGAAAGACTGCCATGGAACATCAGCAAGATAATTTCTAAATCCATCCCAGTCTGCCCTGTCAAAGTGCCATCGGGTCACCCTGACAGGTTCGGAATGGGGAGATGTAGGAGGGTTAACTAATGAGGCTTTGATGAGATTGTGGTCAGAGGATCCAAGTGGTGACAGTACCTCTATCCTGTATTGATCTGGATTATTTGTCAAGAATAAATCCAAGAGATGGGCATTATGGTCAGGATTATCAGGTATTCTGGTTGGTTGCTTTACCAACTGGGTGAGATTAAACGATTCCGCAAACAGCTCGCATTCTAGACCAGCGTCGTCAGTCCGGGCAGAATGCAATAACCATTCAACATTGTGTATGTTAAAATCACCCAAAATGGTAATTTCATTGCCAAGGGCAAGGTCAAGGTTACTCAACTGAGTAGATATGGAATCAAATACACTGGGTTCCGAAGAAGCATTGGGGGAACAATAAACTACACAGATATATTTGGTAATGTTTTGGCAATTTAATTTATATAATGAGTAATCAAAACTGGATGAAGTGAAGTTTAAAATAGTGTCAACTGCATATTGGGATTTGATATAACAACAGGTACCGCCCTTGTTTCGAAAGTTTGTAAGGAGATGGTAACCGGGAAAACAAAATGGAGATATATCGGTAGAGGGTGAGATTTGTGGTTCTGTGAGGAAAAGGGCCAAAGGGGATATGGACTGAAGGAAAAAATGAACTGAGTTTAAATTTGTGGTAAGGCCGCGGATGTTGGTAAAGAATAAGGCCGCACCGTCACCTCTTCGCCGATGAGCATTCCCGGAAATAGCAACAGTCGCTGCTGGCACAGTCGCTTGATAGCGACCGGGAGGACCCTGTGCCTCCAGCCCTACCCTGCCGGTGGTGGCAATCCGAGATACCACCTCATTTGATTGTAGATAGATAGATAGATAGATGGATATCACAAGCGGAGGATGAAGGAACGAGAAAGAAACAAATATGGTTGATAAATAGGAAGACAAGCCAAGCATAAGGGGAGAGAGAGAGAGAGAGAGAGAGAGAATTATTCCTTTCAGCAAAAGCACAATGCATCTGAATACCCTTTGTTTTTTTCAACCTTACTATTATTTCCTAAGCACACACACACACACACACACACACACACACACACACACACACACACACACACACTCTCTCTCTCTCTCTCTCTCTCTCTCTCTCTCTCTCCATGAAAAGAGGATGGTGGGCTGTAGCAGATGGGTAACATCAGCCTGCAGTTCACTGGGTTCACATTTCAGATGAACCTTGGGCAACAACTACTACTACTTGTACGAGAAATAAATCCAGCTCTGAATGAAAGTATATGAAGGTAGGAAATTAAAACCTGATAATACGTCATCTCGCTAAGAGGTATCATGAAGACAATTTTAATATTTTCAGTGACAGACGCCTTTTCAAAGTTCAATAAATCGTCTGGAGACAACAAAAACACAATAGAAAAAATAGTTAAACATTAAGAAAACAGAAAAAAATAGAGGAGGAAATAGAAAAGGTGGAGAAAAACAGGAAATATAAAATAGAATGTATAAAATAGAAGGTGAGTTACCTCCTAAATACGTTAGATGGGAAGACCTTTACGCCGATTGGTGTGTTCTAGCCCCTACACCACCACACACTCTATGGCCACTAGACCACCAGGCTTCTGCTCTTAACCCTTTACCGCAGGAGCGTTTCGGAGGCATTTTCAAACCTCAACACTTCCATTAAGTGACTTGTTTCAGTGATCCAGCCTTGTTACCTCCAGAAGAACTAATTCAGCATTGAACGACTCCATCAAACCTCTCCAGTACGTCAAAGAAGAAAGAAGAAGAAGAACTAGAAGAAGAAGAAGATGAAGAAGAAGAAGAAGAAAAAAATAAAAAGTAGAAGAAGAAGAAGATGAAGAACAGGAGGAGGAGGAGGAGGAGGCGGAGGGAAACAAGCCTGCCAACCTCATGACAAAACATTTACATGCTGTGAATCTTATGCCAGCTAACGCCAGACGATTTTATTCAGCAGACTATTACCAAGCAACTAGTGCATTACAATTTATATTTATTTCTCGAGAGACAAGTCAACTTGTCTGCTTTTTTTTTCTTTTAAGTTTAGTACTAGGTTTTTTGCACGTAGTAAACACGGCATTTCAGTTTGAGTGAAAACGTGATCAGGTGAAGGACAGTTTTTATTTTTTTTTTCTGCTTTGGTAATGAGTTGTTGTTCCAGTACTAGAAATTTAACCTGCATTTTGTACTTAACCTTGCCCTTGGAAAGCTTGTGGAATCAGTGTTTTGTAGTTTGTTTGTGTAATCCTGTTAATGCTTTCGTACATATAAATCGGCTGTGTGATGAGTGCCTTGTTTTAAAATATATCATACATTTTCATAGTAAACATTTACGGACACAGTGTTGACACGAACTGTAAATTGTATTTGTATTTTCTTTAATATGTCATACTTTTAAAATGAATTGGAGCGGAGAATATCCAATGAATTACGAGTGAATAGATGGATTGTCTGATTTAACTCGCCTTTGTGTTTAGCTTTACCCTAATGCGTTTCTGTCCCAGCTTTCACAGTCCATTAGATTAGAATTATGCCACGCCTCACATTCTTCCACGCATGCTCATACTCCCTCATTCTAACTCCATTGCTTATAACTAATATTATAACTTAGAATGAGAGATTGTTATAGGTAATGGAGTTCAACGATTCTCGTCGGTTAAGGAGGTTCCCTAACACCTTTTCCAAAGCGAGTTGTTTTACTTATTACAAACCACGGCCCTGATCTGTGTTACATAAATCCTTCCAATATCGCCATACTCTGCGTAAATAACGTACATAGGGGTATTAACCAGCCATGTCCAATAATAAATAGCTTAGGAAGAGGTGTAAGGGAACTTCCTCACTCATCAGGAATACGGGCACGTGTGGAAAAGTGTGAGTCGTGGCTGTATGCAATTACCTTCATCAAAGAAGTTGGAGGTGGTCATGTATTCACCCTTGTCTGTCTGTATACGAGATATCTAAAAAAAGTTGTTATAGGACTTTAACGTAATTTGACGCAGAGGTGGACAGTGGGTCATGGAAGAGTTGATTAGATTTTGTGGTTGCTCCGTCACTCCAGATCCGGATGCAAGAAATTAAAAGATGTCATTGTCGGTGGCGGAGGCATATGCACTCTGAATGTGCATAACAGAGGGTAACAAGACCGTAGAATTAATTAGCTCTGAGAGACACCAATAGTAGTCGTCTGGTAGGAAGGAGGGATTACATTATTATTATTATTATTGTTATTACTACTACTACTACTACTACTACATTAGCATTGGCGGAGGTATGCATTTGCTGAGTGCTTTTCAATTCTAATTTGCAATGGGCTGTAGATCCCTCCCACCCTGCTTATTAGTGGGAAAAAGGGTTGGTGATGATGATGATGATGATGAGAGAGAGAGAGAGAGAGAGAGAGAGAGAGAGAGAGAGAGAGAGAGAGAGACGGTGGTGCTAAGGACAAACGATGAGAGATCTGACCTGGTTCTCCTAGTAAAGCCTGTTATTTATTAGCCAACTTGTAATGGTTCACTGACCTCTTACTTGTGCTTACTAGTTTCCTCTTTTCCTTCCTGTCTGTCTATCTGCCTGGCTGTTTATCTATCCCTTTGTCTATCTTCTTGTTTATCTGTCTGTTTATTATGTAGGTGTCTGTCTACTGAGCTGTCTATGTCTATCTGCCTGCCTATTTATCTATCGCTTTATCTGTCTCATCGTTATTTATTTGGTTGTGCCGTAGGTGAATGTCTACTGATCTGTCTATTTTTGTCAATCTGTCTGTCTACCTATCCCTCTAATTATCTATTTGTCTACCTCTCTCTCTATTAACCTCAGTATTATCTCTATCTCTTCATCTATCCATCCATCCATATATCCATCTATCTGTCTATTTGTCTGTCTGTTTGTCTATATGTGTACTTATTTATTCCTTCTTTCCTTCCTGTCTCTTTCTTCCTCTGTCAGCAGTACTTTTATTTTTTCATCTCATCCCTACTCTGCCTTTTCTCTGTCGGCTGTAATAGTTCTCTCACTCTGTTGCTGTTATCTTTCATGTGACACAAAGGGAGGGAACGATAACATTAAAATACCATGAAATAAAACGAAAAAGAAAAAAAAAAAAACGACAGGGAAATCACAGCACGAAAACAGTGAAAGTCAAATACCACTCTGTTTTTCATTTTATCTTCCGCATTTCCTGATTTTCATAACATTTAAAATTAAAAGTATAAGAATAAAACGAAACGAGAAAATAGTAGTAGTAATAGTAGTAGTAGTAGTTGTTACAACCCTAGGCTCATTTGAACGTGAACCCAGTGGACTGCAGGCTAAAGTTACCCTTCCCATGCAGTCCACCATCCTCCTTTGGGGGGATAGGGTGGGAGCCGGGGGACCTTTGTATATCCAAGCGTCAGAGCCAACGAGTCATATCGGTGCCATCACGTGAAGGCGTCCCGTAACAGCAACAATACATTACTGGTTACAAAAGAAGAGCCCGCAACTGGAAACACCCCAGTTCGATTCCAGGGCCGGTCAGACTCATGGACAAAGTTCGTTTCTCGTATGCCCCGTTCACCCAGAAGTACAGCTTGGGACCTGGATGTAATTTCGATTGTTTTGTATCTTATTCTAGGGGAAGCTTGGGGCTTGGCAAAAAATTATTAAGCGAAAAGCAGTAAAGACTCGTTTGATTACTGTGTCTTTTTCTGTTTTCATTTTCCCTTCTTGAAACTAAGTCGCTGGTATCTTCACACACACACACACACACACACACACACACACACACACACACACACTAAGGGGTCGTGTACGGTTAATGCAAACAAAAAATGTGCAGTGTGCAGTGCAAATGGAAAGCGGAAAATAATGGGAAGACTTATTGTATTACTTTGACCTCTCTCTCTCTCTCTCTCTCTCTCTCTCTCTCTCTCTCTCTCATTTATGTCAACAATGAGAGCAACAGAATCATTGTTTTGTGTGTTATCTTCTCATATTATAAGATTAAAACGGAGCAAAATCTAAATGACCAGAGAAAATACACATCGGCAAACAATGAACTTGACATTGTTAGCGCTATTTTTCCAGTCATCAGTCCTGCTAAATCAAAGAAAGCAGAAAAATAAGAGAGGGAGACAAACTGGCAGCTCGACTCTTTTGTTTACATCACCGTGCCTCTTGATTGGTGGACAAAGCCAGTCGCTGATTGGTTGTCGCCGTTCTCTTGACAGAAGGCATGTGTCTGTTTTTGGAATTAACGCAATTAACGGGTTTCTGTTTGCCTTTGGTGCATGGAGCCCAGAATTTCGAAAGGTTGATTGATGTGTCAGTGGATATTTATGTCCCTCTCACTGGCCTCGCACGGATTCTTTTCTTCATTTCTTCTTTATTAAGGATCCTTTTAGTTCCCTCATATTCATGTATACATGTTTGTATTGATATCCAAATTCACACTAGGACTGTGCCATTAAGGACTAGTGTGATGATACGGGGGTGTATTGATGGGTGTTGAGAGGGTGGGGGCAGGTCATGGGGAGTATTAGTAAAGACATCTTCGAAGACTCAGATATCCAAAGAGTACTTTGCTTTAGCCAGGGATTGGCCTCGCGTCCTTTCACTCAGCTGCCCATTACTCTGCCACATGCTACTGCTACTGATGCTTCCTTGTGGCTGCTGTTGCTGATGATGATGAAGGGTGATGATGATGATGATGATGATGATGAGGAGGAGGAGGAGGGGGGGGAGGAGGAGGAGGAAGAGAAGAACGGCTTGGAATATATATTTATATGCAGTACATTGATGAGTGATAGATAAACGTGTAGATGACACCTAATTTGAATTTATTTTCACTTTATCCAGATAACTTTATTTAAATCAGGAATGATCTGTTGTGTTCCAGGGATTAATGATGGCTATAATCCTGCGTCTCCGGGGTGTTTTCACTGTGGCGTTAATCCTCCCTCCTCGAGGTGTTTTCCTTTGGCATTAATCCTCCTTCCTGGGGTGTTGTCCTGTGGCTATAATCCTCCTTCCCCGAGATATTTTCCTGTAGCGAATCTCATCATCCCGCGCCGACCACAGTAAAGGGGGTTAAGTGTTCCCTCGAAGCTTAAATATTGATCAATCTCTCCTGTTCGAAAGTCACCTAAACTGAGTAAAATCGTCTGACGGAAACAAGAATAAAGTTTCAGAAGGCGTCAAGACAGTGAGAGGGTTTGATGGAGATGGGAGAGCCGTAATCTAGATGGCATAGGAGAATTCTTAGCATAACTCCTATCGTGGTTTTTTCTTCATATAAAAACCTGATCTAAATATATCGTTCTTTTCATCTATTTATCTTTATCAAATTATTTACCTCTACCTTTTTATTTTTATTTTTATTTACCTTTTTATTCCCGACACGGATTGCATATTAAACATTACAAGAGGATAGCCTGTTTGTATGCACTTAGCCTCTTCACTACGATAGCGTCTTTTCTATTAAATTTTTGCCAGTATCATACGATTTTATGTATCTCTCTCTCTCTCTCTCTCTCTCTCTCTCTCTCTCTCTCTCTCTCTCTCTCTCACCAAACCAGACTGTTATTCATGATAGCCGACCGCCTCTCGTAATCAAGGGGTTAATTAAGGCTGCGTCTAATCCATCCAGCTTTGAATAGTCAGTACAGAGTTGGGTAAAACCGTGCTCTCTCTCTCTCTCTCTCTCTCTCTCTCTCTCTCTCTCCATCAAATGTATTCAATCAGACTGGAGAGCTGGGAGTGAGCTGCTTTCGCTAATCTCTCCACACTGAGTATTTCTCCCGGATCCAACATTTTACCGCGGAATATCTCTGGCTTTTCAAATTTATGCCGTTTGCGTGGGAAACTTTAGAGAGCCTGATTCTGAGCGATTTTATTTAGCTGAGTGAAGGCGCCTATGACTCACTCCCGGCTGAATAAAATCGTCTGATATTGGTTGGATTTAAAATATTTGAAGTTGATGGTTTTAACTGGGGTATTTTAGTGAGCTCCTGACTGTTGGCTCTTTAGCTGAAAGAATGCTCCTGTGACTCACTCTAGGCTGAGGAAAATAGTTTGGTGCTCTCTCTCTCTCTCTCTCTCTCTCTCTCTCTCTCTCTCTCAAACATAGCTAGTCAATATGGTTGTTTCTCACATATTTGCTCGAGACATTATATATATATATATATATATATATATATATATATATATATATATATATATATATATATATATATATATATATATATATATATATAAACTAACATGGTACATATTCATAACATGTGAAGTCTCCTGTCACAGTTCTCATAGACGAAATGTCATTCCACTGTCAGCATGTGCTATCATCTAGCCATCCCTCTTTCCTCCATCCTTCCCTCTCTCTCATAATATATCCATCCATGCATCCATCTGCCTATCCGTCCAGCTATCTATCCATCCATTCTTTCTCGCTCCTTCCCTCCCTCCACTCATTCAGCCCTCCCTCCCTCCCTCCCTCCAGTCTTCCTATCCTTTCATTCTTCCTCGAAGTTACCGATCGTTTCACAGTTCCACGAAGTCAATAAAGTGCTTGAATGGTTTATTGCTTTCTAGCCTCTAGGTCCGCCTCGGTCACCAACCAAATGTCTAGCTTTCCATCCAACCCATTCAACCAACCAACTATCCATCCATCCATCAGTCTTCCATCCTTCCCTGTCTTCACATCCCTCAATCCATCCATCCGTTCATCCATCCGCCCCTGTCTTCAGATTTCCAACCATCACTTCATTTACCAATCTTTTCCTATCTTCACATCCATCCATCCATTCATCCGTCCATCCATTCATCCATTCATCCGTCCATCCATCTATCCATCCATCCGTCAGTACAACCTTACTTTCCAGCGTTCTCATCCATCCATCCGTCCACCATTCTTTCCCAATCTTGACATCTATTCATCCATTAATATTACCACACACACATCCACCCACTCAGCCTCCCCAGTCTTCACACCTATCCATCCATTCATGCATCCATTCAAC
Organism: Coenobita brevimanus; assembly: GCF_032717465.1. NCBI lineage: Eukaryota > Metazoa > Arthropoda > Malacostraca > Decapoda > Coenobitidae > Coenobita > Coenobita brevimanus. The sequence continues at coordinate 3,985,190 of NC_137032.1, read as the reverse complement.
AGATATTAAAAGCATATCTACCAACTTCAATAAAGCCGTCTGGAGATAACAAGAATAAAGAAAACTATTGTCAGACTGAAAAGGCTCTCCGTCCCCTTAGGAAGTAGAAAATATTTTTGGCTGAGTATCTTAATCTTTGTGTTCGCCTGTTTGTCAGTCTGTCATATTTTTGCACTCAGTTAACCCCTTCAGACATATGACCAATTTTTTACTTTTACTCCCGCTACCAACAAGCAATTTTATTCTTCTTTGATGCTCTTCAATTTGGATGGGTCTACCAGAGATTGTTCTCATAATCAAATCCCTTCATCCCTGCCTTATCCTTCCACCATATTCGGCCAATATCGGATCCACGATAACATGTAATCTTGCCCTGTGACCTTAATCTTTGGCAGAGTGTTCTCAGAATTAAGTCTCATCATCATTGCCATACCCTGAACCCTTCCACCAGGATCGGTCTAAATCGGATTGAAAAAGCCTAAGTTGTCATTGTCAGGTGATTTTGACTTTTGAACGAATGTTTTCAAACACAAAAGGTCAACTAGTTTGCTGACACTGACCCCTTCCAGGTTTAGTTCAAATCTGATCAAAACATTTTTAGTTATCTTATTAACACACAAACACAGATGGGTCGTATTTTGTCCTTGTCCTGTGACCTTGACCTTCGACTGGTTTCAAAATAGTCCCTGCAGTCCTGCCTTACCCTCAGCGGACCAGAGCCGCTTATGTTAATCTTGCCATTTGGCTTCAGTCTATCACCAGTTGTTTTGAAAAACAGTTGGTCAGTTCTCTGGGTGACCCTCAACCCTTTTACCAAGTTTGGTTTAAATGATATCAAAATTTTTATCTGTTCACACGCGCACACGACAAGGGAAAACAGTACCAAGCCGCTCTCACTCACACTGGTGAAAAAAAAAAAAAAATAGGGACAGTTCTTGAGCTGCATTGTAACTACCGCCAGACTGATTTATGTAGCTGATGGTGGGACTTGGGAGGCTGTGGCTGATCATGAAACGCGAACTTTGCCGCAGTAAACCAGCATAGCCAAGTCAGGTGCCAACGACGAGGACTGCGGTAACATCGAAGTCTAAAGTATCATTAAACCAGTAGGCCATTCAAAGGCTACATTTCAGCTATGTTAAGAATCAAATGTGTTCAGAGATATTGTTCACCATATCCCGTATCCACATCCAGCTCAATCACCATCCGGGCCCCTGTTGGGTTTTAATCCTGTCAGGCACCAAGCGATTTTCATAGACGTAGGAGAAACTTTTGCTGGTGAGTGCATTAGAAACAGTCCACGTTTACCCATCTTTACACCCGCGACTCGCGAAGACGAAGCGAGTGTTATGTTTTGAGAGAGAGAGAGAGAGAGAGAGAGAGAGAGAGAGAGAGAGAGAGAGAGAGAGAGAGAGAGAGAGAGAGAGAGAGAACAAAGGATCTCAAACAGTTTTTATCCAATTTTAACCAAACTTGGTGGATGGACAGAAGAACTACCAAGAGACTGACCTACTGTTTAAAAGAACAATAAGGTCACGTATAAAGGTCATAGGGCTAGGCAAAAACTTTACCCAGCACGATCACCTTAAACGGTTTTTATCTGATTTTGTAGAAACATAATGGAAGGGTTGAGGGTCATGCAAAAAGGAAGGAGTTCCATCATTGAACAACCAGCCAAAGGTCGCTGTAACAGTGCACGGTCTTAGTTTGAACCTTGTATCTGTGTAAGAACATAATAACCAAAGCACTTCTTGTCCGATTTGGCTCAGAGTTGGTGGAAGGACTGAGGATAAGCCAAGGAGTTAACCTACCTTTTTTTTATATTTTTTATGTTTTAGAAAATAGGTTAGAGGCAAAGGTCATATGACGAGGTGAACTTAAATAATTTCATCTGATTTGCACCAAACTTTGTAAAATTGTTCAAGGAAAGTAAGGCTAGAGGGATTCAATTTTGAGAACTAAGGTCATTGTTGCGGAGAAAGGTCAGTTGTCAGGGCATGGTCGGCTCTAATAGTTTCATCAGATTTGGACCAAACTTGATGGAAGCGTCAGGTGTCAGGCAAGAAAGCAGTAAGTCTTTCCTGAGAGCAATTGGTCCCAAGTCAAAATCACAGGGCAAAGTCAACCTTGTTATTTTTTTTTAACTTCCGTGAGACGATTTCCTTTGTTTTGGTGATAATTTTGATAATGAAAAGGATTTAATAATTTTCGAGTCCTTCCTACAAGATCGCCCACTGATTGATTTTCTTCGTCTTTGGAGAGACGTCTTGTCGTGAAGTGCATAAAGTTAGTCAGGGTGTACCGATAGTGGTTTGGATGGTAGGAATGAAGCGATTAAATTTGGATGTTTTGATGCATGTATAACACAGCCCTTCTCGTATTTACCAACTGCCCATATCACTCAGTCTTCACGTCAGCAAACTCCTCCATCCCCATTCTGCTGTGCTATCTATCCACTCCCACCCATCGTGCCGTGCCATCTATCCATCCATCATGCTGCACGACCCACTGCACGAACGTCAAGTGTGACAAATTGGCCGTTCACCCGTCCATTGACCAACGCTGCCCCCTGGGAATGACCGGCGTTAGCACCTTCCCTCACTGGTGGGGAGACGCCCGAGTGTGGTGGAGCTATAGTGTGAGAGAGGGTGGGGGGTATTCTGAGAGAGAGAGAGAGAGAGAGAGAGAGAGAGAGAGAGAGAGAGAGGGAGAGGAAGAAGTTTGAAGTTAACTTTGTGAGAGAGGTAGTTAGAGGGGTTGAAAGGGAGAGAGGGAAGGCAAATACATGAATGTTGACCTCTCTAGCACATTATTAATTGCGTTATATAGAACCAAACACACTCAAACGTTGCCTATCTTCACAGGAATTTTAAAAGTGACTGTCATATGTCATGAGCTTCATGAGCTTGCCTACACCTCACCGCTCTCTTATTAAGAACTACACAGTCTGTGGAGTTCTTATTGATACTGTAGGTATTATTATTATTATTATTATTATTATTTTGGAGCGGGGGGAAAATCTAGAAGGCTGGCATTCCACGACCATTTGAGATAGAGACTTGAAATATTCAGGATTGATGTATCTTGGTTGTAAGCTTCCTTTGGCACAAAAATTTTATCCCTAGCACTACCGCCGCATTAGCGCCCTCTTTTTTTTTTTTTTTTTTCTCCTGCGCAGCAAAAACTACTGAACTAATTGCTTTGCAAATGTTCCAGTATGTAGTCTTCAGCATCTATTGGTGCACCTGGGTATTGATTTTGCTATCCAACAAATACTTTCTGAGATACTGAGGAAAATCAAAATGGCCACCTCGTGCCTGAAAGTGATAAATCATAAAGTGGCCAATTTTGACCAAAGTCGGTGGAAATTTAGTGGGTCATTACTGAACATGTTTTGCATAGTAGGAATGCCTCTGGTCCCTCAAGGTAACAGGCCTAAATCCGTAAAAAAATTGTCATACCAAAAGTCCCTTAATATTATGTCAGCATTGATTACAAAAGTATTTTCATCTGGAATGTAGAGCCCTTTGTATATTGCTTCAGCAATTTCAGAATTCTAGTCATCATCATCATCATCATCATCATCGCCGTCGTCGTCGTCGTCGCCATTATTATTATTATTATTATTATCATTATTATTATTAATATCATCCTAACTCTGTCCAAACTCTGCCCATTCTCCCTTCCGACTATACCCTGTTCATTTTAACTAGGCTCAGATTTTCATCCTTTTGTAGCCTATTTGGTGTACCTCAGTGGCAGAATAAAACAATATTAAGTCCCAGCAGTGTTTCCATTGCACTTCTTCATGACAAGCATCATTTTCTAACATTCATCTATTTTTACAGCTTAGCAATTCCTGATGGAGAGATAGCAGTTTTAGGCCAAGTTAGATTAAAAAGGGTATTATATCTCCCAAAATTCTGTCTGTCTCTTCTGCTGGTCCATTTTTCTTAGATAATGTTCAGTGATCTAAATATAGTTCCTTTTCCTCTATTCCTGCTATCTCCAGACGATTTTCCTCAGCCGGAGACAGACTTTTGGAACTGGAGGGGTAAGGTGTAGCTTCCTTTGACCCATTTATTAAAAGGAATCCTTATTAAGTTGAATAAAATCGTCTAGTATTAGCAAGAGAAGAACAAATCTGTATATATATGCATACATACATACAATCATACGTACATAAATAGGTGATTACTATACAGAGGCTAAGTTTATCAGTGTCTGTCCCTTCTCACTGTGTCTATCTGTCTGACTATTACTATCTGACTATACACCATCAGCACTATCTATGTATCTCACTATCACTATATCATCTGGTTATCAGTAACTATATTAATTATCACTATACTGTATCAGTCTATCGGTCTGTCAACACTGTATCTGCCTCTCATCACTACATCTATCAGGCTATCACCTGTCTTTGTAACTATCACTGTCTGTCTCGGTCTATCTTATTACGGCCTCTCCACCCTAAGCAGCTTAAGTGATGTATCGTCGTCTCGGAAAAAAGAATTAGCCAACACCCACTCACCCACCCACCCACACCCACACCCACACCCACACCCAGAGAGAGTGAGAGAGAGAGAGAGAGAGAGAGAGAGAGAGAGAGAGAGACCGAGACCGAATGCAGGAAATAGCAACCTCAGGCATTCACAATGCGTATCTCATCCTTCAGTATTACGTTCTACAGTTTGTACCAAGGCATGTTTGAACCGTTCACAAACAGTCCCTTCATACCCTCAGTTTACCCCAGTCGCATCACTACTTCTCTATTATAGGACATATTCCCTCAGTTTACCCCAGTCGCATCACCTCTTCTCAGACAAGCCTTTCATACCTTCAGTTTACCCTAGTCGCATTACTACTTCTGTATGATAGGACACTGATATTTAGCCATCGTCATAAACCACTTCATTCCAGATTAATTTATTCCGTTTACTGTACACCTTTCACCTTCCTCAGACGTGTGATTTAAAATATCGTTCACACTATCCTTCCATCTTTTCCTAGGCCTCCCCCTTTCTCTCACCCTATCCGTTTTTGATATATGCATCTCATTAATTCTTCGTTACCCACTCACTCCACATGACCATACCCTCTCCACACACCCCAATCTGCCGCTTCCACTATTTTGCGTCTGCAGCCACACCTCTCTTACTGCGGTCCTTCTCATTCTAGCAAACTATCCCACTCTTTATATATATAACTTGGTCACTTTTATGACATTTCCACCACTTATTCTGTCATTTCCCTTTTGGGGTGGTAATGATGTGTTACAAAAATTAAAAAAATGTTCCGATATCAGCTAGATTACATAGACTTGGATTTTTCATGATTTTTATTTGGATATTAGTTGTTTCTAGGTAAATTTCTCTCTCTCTCTCTCTCTCTCTCTCTCTCTCTCTCTCTCTCTCTCTCTCTCTCTCATTTTCTTCTTCCTCAACCCCTTCTCTCTCTGCCTCCCTTGCTCTCTCCTTCCTCTCCTCTCTCCCTCTTCCTCTCCCATATTCTTCCCCCCTCTCTCTCTCTCCCCCACTCACTCCCCTCTCTCCCCCTCTCCACCCCTTGCATCCCTTGTCCTCGAGAATGCCAGTTTTACAAGGCATAAAGTCCAACACATCCTGAAGATAAGGATTACGTTGGTGCCTTTCTTGCCTTTTTGCTCCCACTGGCAATCCTTAGCTCTCTGTCTCTGTCTCTGTCTCTGTCTGTCTGTCTCTCTGTCTGTCTGTCTGTCTGTCTCTGTCTCTGTCTCTGTCTGTCTGTCTCTCTCTCTCTCTCTCTCTCAACTTTATTATCCTGACCCTTTCTTTTTCCCTGCCAGCCATTTCTGCCTGTCCACTTAACTCAGCCTGGTATTCATTGTGCCTGGCTGTCCCTGTCACTGTTCCTGCTCCTGTCTTGCTGTTGTCGTGTCTGTGTGGCCTCCATTTTCTTACTATTGTCTTAAGAAGATGCCTGGAGGTCTAGTTACCTCCGCCAAGAGGTTATGTTTTGCCCCGCGTTAGTTTGTTTATTTGTGTGTCTGTCTGTCTGTCTGTTAGCAGGGTTACTCAAAAAGTTATGAACGGGTTTTAATGGGATTTTGTGGAAGGGTGTGCCATGGGCCTAGGAAGATTAAATTTGGGGGCTGATCCGGGTCCGGAGTATCCAGCACAATATCTCCAAAGGTTCTCATTGAATTTCAATGAAATTTTTTGGAAAGGAGGGCCATGAATCAAGAAAGAATTGAACTAATCATATATCCACGGATCCTGATCCTGATCCTCTTTAATGGCAGTGGCATTGGCTGAGGTATGCTGTCTCTTGAGCGCTATCTAGTTTTCTTAGGCGCCAGTCGGTCTGAAATCCAGATTTGAGCATTGTTATAAATCCCTAAGAAAGTGCTGTGCATTATGCGACCGTGTAATGAAACCTCGGGTGTAGGAAAGTCAGCTGTTTTTAACCCTTTATACAGCAGAGGTTTCCTGATAAAGATTAAAAAGGATTCCTTAAAAAAAAAAAAAAAATGTCTCACAGTAGCCATAAGTATGTAGGTAAAGACATGCCAGGTCAAGCAGTGAATCCCAAATGTGAATCTGGGGTCCATGAGAATTTTGTTTTTCATTATATACCAGAATTGAGGAAAATTACTCTAGGCATAAGGTTATCTTGGCATCCTTTAGATCGAATGAGTCTAGAACTTTTACATCAGTTTGGCCTCTCATAATTTTCCTGCAGTCCACCATCCTCCTTTTCGGGGAATAGGGAGGATGTTGTGGGACGTTTGTATAACCGGACGCTATCGAATCTCTCTGGTAAAAAAAAAAAAAAAAAACATTCAGAACTTCTTGAGAGGGTAAAAAATTCGTCATTGTTAAGCCCAAACGAATATATTCCGATGTAAATGTGAAAAGGAAAGGCTATGGAAGGGATGCTACACAGCCACCTAAGCCAGGAAGAATACGGTCTCTTGTATTGGTGGGAAATGTGGTTATGATGATGATGGTGATGATGATGATGATGATGATGATGATGATGATAGTGGTGGACGTATTGGTGGTGGTGGTGCTACTGTTGATGATCATAACAAGTGATGATGATGATGATGATGATGGTGGTGGTGGTGGTGGACGTACTGGTGGTGGTGGTGCTACCGCTGATGATAATAACAAATGATGATGATGATGATAATGATGACGATGATGACGAGGATGATGATGATGGTGATGATGATGATGATGATGACAGTGTTGGTGATGAGTGGCTGAAATTAGTGAAAACGAGGACACAGTTTCGGCCCGATTTCAACCCTCCTAAGACCAATTCCCTTCGACACATAAATATCGGAAATCAAGGGAGTGATGGAAATGGACGGCTGGCTGATGCATAGGAAAACAATACCAGTGAATGTGGGAATTGTTATAGCCACCTGTACGCTATTTCCTGCCTTTATTTTTTTCCTTTTTCCTTCCTTTTCTAGGGATGGGTGGGAGGGTGGCGAGGAATTAGGGATACGATGATGATGATGATGTCCTCCTCCTGGCTGTTGCTGTTTCTGTTGCTGCCTCAGGTTCGTTTGGACTTGAGCCCTCTCTCTCTAGAATGTTGGTCGAAATTGCCCTTCTCCTGCAGTCCACCATCATCCTATCGGAGACAAGGCAGGGAGGACGTTTCTATAACTGGGCAGAGAATTTGTCTGGTTATATTGGTGCCACCGTGTGAAGGCAATCCTCTTTAGCTCCGGCGGCGGTAGTAGTGCTGACAGTACTGAGTATCTGATATCAGTTAAATGAAGAAGGTGGCAGTCTTCCTAATGCCTAAGGAGACAGTTCAGTGTGGTCAATAATTCGGTCATGAAAAGAAGTAAGTTAGAAAATGAGGAAGAGAAGAAACCAGTGCCCCGTCTTATTTTCTTTAATTTTACTGTAGATGTTTGGGTCCTGTGGTTATAAACACAGCCTTCTGCTTCAAAGGACTCAAGTTCGATCCATCGTAAACACCGAGCTGTAACAAGAGATTAATACTAAGAATGTGGTGCCAGTCACGAAGAAGTACAATGGAAATGATGTTGAGAAGTAGTATTGTCACTTTCTGTCACTGATCTCTGTGAAATAAGCCACAAAAAGAGGAAAATGTGAGCCAAGATAAAATAACTGTAACCCATGGAAGTTACATGTATTTCAAGTGTTGTTTTTGCGGAAATTACGAAGGGAGGTGGAAATCACAGACTCTTCCCTTCTTAACAAATAAAAGCCATTGTTGTGTTTTGCTTTAATGATCCTTCTACACTCCATAGGCATAAATCTGTTTGACTATTACATTGTTTTTGTCATTTTGATTTATTTCTAAAAATTTTTAAATGTTTAACTCTTTTTATTTTTAACAGTTTAACTATTTAATTATTAATTTTTTACTGTTTAACTAGTTTAACTATTTTTAACCATTTTTATGCCTCCGCCCACCTATAATGGAGGAGGCGTTAAGTGATTGGTCTGTCCGTCCGTGCGTGTGTGCGTGGGTGTATGCTCTGGGCGCGATATGTCCTAAATCTATCTTCGGTTTTCCACCAAACTTTTGTTAGTTATGCAGTATGAGGTCAAGGAGTCAAAGATCAAGGTCATATGGGGTCGACTCTTAGTTTATCCATGTGTGCGCGATATCTCCTGAACCCCTTGACGGATTTCGACCAGACTTTTGACGGTGATACAGTATGAAGGGACGATGTACTGAGTAGGTCAGCAAGGTCAAAGGGTTAAAGGTCAAGATCATATGGGGTTGGCTTAGTTTATCTTTAGTCTCATTTCAACCCACAATGAACCCTGTCATGGAGGTTGTATGGCGAGTCCGTGTGCAAGGCTTGGCAGAGGCATACCGAGTGACGCTTTTTGTCGATAGCTCGGGGCCAGAGTTCTCGGCATTTCATTAATCATGCCATTGATTTCGTTTTGATCAATTTTTAACTATGCTTCATCCATTTTAACCAGGAGGAGATTTTCAACTTTTTGCAGCTTAATTCCCGTAACTCAGTGGCAGAATAAGACAATACTACGACTCCACATGCATTCCATAACACTTCTTCGTGACTAGCACCACATTTTTGTGCTAAACTCATCTTACATATCAGCTTTCAAGTTGGCGAGACGGCAGTTTTGCGCCTATGCTACTTTTACTCTAACCTGGCTTAAAATTGCCATCTTTCCATCTTCACTGACGCTTGTAACTATAAATAAACAATAAAACATGGTGCTAATCACAAAGAAGTGCTATGGAAAGGATACAGAACCGTAGTATTGTCTCTTCCTCCACTGGCCTACGCGAAATAAGCTGCAAATGGATGAAAATCTGGGCCAAGTTAAGGTGAAAAGAATATTTGTCAAAGTGAATAGAGTAAAGCTAAAGGTTATGCCGAAGTGACGCAGGTAAACGGTCAATTAACTAACTTACATATTCTTTACCTGCAACCACGATGATTTTATTCGACTTTATTGACATCTCTGGAAACGAAAGAGTTAAAAGAAGAGCCCTTTCAGTACGAGGATGGCTTTACGTAATCTTATTCTTATCGCCAGACGATTTTCTTCAGCTTAAAGAGACGCCTCGTAGAGAAAGGGTTAACATGTCCTCCTCTAACCGTACACAGGCATATTAAGCTGTCAGGGAGGTCATTATTTCTCTCTCTCTCTTTCTCTCTCTCTCTCTCTGTTCCTTTCATATGTATCTCTTTGCCCCCCTCGACCTCTCCCCCTTTCAGTTTTTCCTCCTAAACAAAAACTCTCAGTTCCTAGCACCTTCTCCTAAGCTATTTATTTTGCTTACTACACCTTACTGTCCTCTCTTGTGTTACGTAAATCTTCCCAATATCGCCATACTCTGCATAAATAACGTACAGAAGGACATTAACCAGCCTTAGCAGGAAATAAATCGCTAAGGAGAAGGTGTTAGGGAGCTTCATTAACCGACAAGAGTACGAGTCTTAGTCTTTTCTCTTCATTAAACATGTCCGAAAAACTGATACTATTTTTGATTTATTCTCACCAATTCCCTACTCCATTCACTTCGCTCTAATGCACTCTCCTTCATAATTCTATCTCGCCCTGACTCTCCGTCTCTCCCATATCAGTATCTCCATTGTCTCCAGTCTCTTTTACATAGTCGCTTTGATCCTCCAGGTGCACATGTCCTAATTCTGGGCTCGTATTCTGGTCGGGTAAGGAAGCTCTCTAACACCTCTTCCTTAGCGATTTATTTTTGCATTCGGCTGGTTAATATTCCTTTGCAAGGTATCTATGCGGGGTGTGGCAATTTTGGAGCGATTTATGCAACACAGAGACGGACAGTAAGGTGTAATAAGCAAAATAAGTTGCTTAGGAGTAGATATTAGGGAACTTCCCAAGCTGAGAAAAATCGTCTGGGGCTAGCCAAAGAATGAATTTAAAAAGATGCCCTAGAGCTGAAGTAACTTAGTATGCTGCTCAGTTGGCGGCGCGCGCGCGAGCGCGCGTGTGCGTGTGTATGTGTGTGTGTGTGTGTGTGTGTGTGTGTGTGTGTGTGTGTGTGTGTGTGTGTGTGTGTGTGTGTGTGTGTGTGTGTGTGTGTGTGTGTGTGTGTGTGTGTGTGTGTGTGTGTGCGTCCTTTTTCGGCCACTATTTTCCTTTTCTCGCTAATTCCAAACTTTTTTTCTTTTTAATAGGACAAGGATATTTTCAGACTTAGAGGGGTAAGATACTGCTTTCATAAACCTCTTCATTAAAGGTCTTACGTAATCTTCCTAAAATCCACTGGAGCTACTAAAAAGGAAGAGTTAAGACGCTGGCATACTTAAAGGGTTAGATGGTATAATCTAAACCTAAAAATAACATTGGAAGAATCGTGCTCCCTCCCACACTGCGATTTTGTCATATTTTTTTTATGTTGGTGCTGGAGAGGGACGCCTGCATGTGGTGGCACTGACATAACTGGGCGGCTCAACTGCCTGGTTATACACACGTCCCTCAGCTACTTCCCTATCCCCCCAAAAGGAGGATGGTGGACTGCAGAAGGGGGACTTAAGCCTGCAGTCCACTGGGTTCAGATTTCAGATGAACCTGGGAGTGCAACAGCAAAAACTACCACTGCTACTACTACTACTACTACTACTACTACTACTACTACAAACAGTATTGAGAGTATCATTTTGGCTAATACCTCGATCACGTCGTTTAGGTATAGACGATTCTGTTCAATTTATGGGGACGATTTCTTGCAGTGGAAGGTCTAAGAATATTCCCCGTTTCGTCCTTCCTTTCGCGAGGGGTAATATTGAGCCCCGTTATTTACCAACAACGAAAAAAAAATCTCTTACGAAACAATTCCCCCCCCCCCTCCAACCTTCAAAAAAAAAAGTATATTCTACGACCATAAATAAACCCATGAATATATTACGGTCCCGCCTTTAGACCCTGGCGTAAGTATAATCGATATATTATTCTTTTCATTATCATATTTATACTCTACTGAGATGACGTCTTTCCTCTGAGGTATTATAGTCTGATGTAATAACCAGAGAGAGAGAGAGAGAGAGAGAGAGAGAGAATGTGGTTAGAATGATTAATGGTTCTTTATTCATTATTAGTTATTATTATTATTATTATTATTAGATATTATTATTATTATTATTATTATTATTATTGTTTTATTCTTATTATTATTACTATTACTATTATTATTATTATTATTATCATTATTATTATTATTGTGGAGTAAGCTTATTATCCCCTTGGTTTAATCTTCCTAGTACCACATTTAAATCGCCTTGGTACAGACCTCTCGTACTGAAAGGGCTCAGGAAAACTCTATCATATCTCTTCCACTCCAAAAAATATCCCAAGCTTAAAAAAATAAAACAAAACAATAAATAAATAAATAAAATCAACATAAGGCAAATATTTAATGAGAACCAAGTGTCTGGGTGGAAAGGGCTAATCACTGCCGTCAAAAAATATCATTATTGTTTTAAATAGACTCGTCCAGCAGTTGACAGAATGATCGAAATGGGACGTTCTCAGGCTGAAGGGATTAATTGTGTGTGTGTGTGTGTCTGTGTGTGTGTGTGTCGGGGGAAAGGAGGGGGGGAGCTACTCATCCCCTCGTGGGTAAATCATTCAAGGTGGAAGTACACCGAGACCTTGTCAGAAAGCACAGCGAAGGGGTGACTAATCGTTTCCTACTGTGATTCTCTCTCTCTCTCTCTCTCTCTCTCTCTCTCTCTCTCCACATCGAAATATTAAGATCTGCGACGTATGCCTTCCAGCCACAAGCGCCACCCTTTAGTTAACTATCTTCACAGGGCATACTCACCCTCCCAACCCTACCACCGACCACCCTCATAGCCAGTCCCACCCATTCCTTTTCACCCACCCATGAAATTTGTTTATTTATTTCCTTTACTTTGACCTTTCACCTATCCTTTACTGGACTCCACAGTTTCCGCCTCTTCACAGGGTATACTTCCCCCAGCATGCCTCCCTCATCCACCACCACACCCACCACATCCATGACTCTCTTACCATTTCACCCACTTCTTCTCTGATGTTGTGAGTACCATATAAGAAATTTCCCTTACTACCGGACGAGCTACATCGCTAATATTGACATCGTAACTTGCCGCACTTCATCACCCCAGCCCGTCCCGCCCACTCATTTCCCCCCACCTTACACATTCCTGGAAAAAATGGATAATATTTGAGTAGGACTACGATGAGGAAGAAGGTCTTATCTGGAAGGACAAGTCGGTCGGTGTGATCTGTGTAACTCTCTCTCTCTCTCTCTCTCTCTCTCTCTCTCTCTCTCTCTCTCTCTCACAGACCATTATTCACCAGTTTTACAGCAAGGTAATATTACAGCACCCGATCTCTCAGCGCTAGCACTTAATTAACTCACTGTGCTGACCTGTAATATTTCTCTCTCTCTCTCTCTCTCTCTCTCTCTCTCTGATGCTCCGTTCCTCACTCTCTCCCTCACCAGTTTGCACGCCTGTCCTCCTTTCTCTCGCCCTTTCTCTATTTCCTCTCTTTTCTCTCCATTCTTCACTTCCTTCTCTTCATTCACTTTCTCTAATTTGCCATACCCCTTAAGCTTCATTCCGAGGACAATTTTAATTTCATACCCATTAGTCAAAGCAATTATATTCAATCACGAGGGACCTTTCGAGTAGGGGATGTTGGATATTGCCCTCATTAACCCCTTTACTAACAGGGGGTTATATTAAGCTCATTAAAGACTTCTGATACCAGCTAGAATGGAATACAGTAATAAGTCATTGCAGTATAGAGGCTTCCTTTAATTGCTCAGCCGTTTCCATCACACTACGGCTGCTTCCACACTTCTCCTTTACTGTCACTTCTCATACTAACCATCTCACGTTTTATACTTCACATAAAGAGCTTCATTTCCGTCATTTCATTTCAAACACTTGGGCCCTTTCATTAGCTGGGACATTTTAAAAGAGATTGAGATGATTTGAGCTTGTGGAGAGGACAGAGAATGACAACTGGGTACGGACAGTGAGAGGTATGACCGTTGAGGGTAGAGTTGTGAGAGATGGACTGAAGAAAAACTTAGGACGAGGTCATACAGTGTGACCTCAGGGATAAGGGTCTGAACAGAGAGGCTGCTAGAGATCGAAAGGCATGGAAAACAGCCCCGAGATGACCAAGGTCGACGCATACAAACATACTGGGGACATCATAAGTAAAACGAAACGAACCCTTTTCCCTTCTCAAGTATTTAGGCTTATAATAACGCCCATCCGTTCAACACAGTCGGCACTACTATGCCTTCATCCGTTCCCTCGTTCACTTAGATATGCTTCGACTGTCATTCATTAGTTTACCCTGACCGCTTCACACACTGCTTGTAAATGAACTATAACAGGCAAGAAGTTAAACAATGGGGGGTAGATTGTACATAAGGCTAAGCTTGAGTCTACTATTACTACTGTTATTACTACAACCGCGACTACTACTACTTCTACTACTACTACTTCTACTACTACTTCTACTACTACTACTACTACTACTACTACTACTACTACTACTACTATTGCTGCTGCCGCATCTTTTAGTCCTTAGCCTGTTTGAACGGCAAAAGAAAATGGCTAAATGTATCGCCTCGTAATCTCTTTCTTGCCTGAATCCTGTCGCACCTTCTTGTCTCACACTCCTACCTCATTTTCCTCACTTTTGTGCTTCACCTGCCTTACCCACCTCACCTGCTTGCCGTAACTCACCTACCTCTCTCTGCTGACGGTATTTATCATTAAAATTATTTGCTAAGGTATTGCCTTATATATATATATTTTTTTTTTTTTTTCAGTTGCTATTCTTACCTTTATTCCGCCCATTCCACCTCTGCAGCCACCTCTCTGCACTCTTCGTTCACCCTCCTCTGATTCCAGATAGTCCTTTCCCTGAGGCAGAATAATCTTACGTGCCACAAACCTTTACACATCACCACTTGGCTGCAAATTGCTACCGTTCACGCAGAATACATAATCGACTTGCCTCAATCAAGACTCCTGTGTTGAAATTAGCGGAGAATTTTTGATGACATGTCGCTGAATTTTGGCGAATTTTAGTAGTTAATGCTTTAATGAAAATCAAATCCCCAGACTGTTCCCCGCCTCAGTCTGGAAAAAAATTCACGTCATTTTGGATAGCAGTTGAGCCCACCATTTGCTTTTTTTTTTTTTTTTTTTTTTATGGGTCTCCTAAAGTGAAAAATTGCTTTGGCTTTAATCATAATGAAACAAAATCAGGAAATTATTTTAATACTGATCTAAAAATTTAAATTTCTAAATTAGCTAAGGCTGTAAATCATTGCTCACATATTTCAAGCAGAATTATGCAAGCGTACAAGCATCTCAGCTGATATTGGATTAACATAAAATATTTTAGTTCCAATCTGTTCACTGACTCCATCGCCAGTATATCCCACAGTGGTTAGTTTTCTGTACAATCTTTCATGTAATTGTGTGTCATGGCTGTCAACATTTTTTCAACCTATCATATATATGTGTTATGGTTGTCTACATTTTTTGTCAGCCTAATATATATGTATCATAGCTGTTTATATATATATGTATATATATACTGTATCTCTCTCTCTCTCTCTCTCTCTCTCTCTGTTATTAGTTTGTGAGGTTGATCGACGTCAGAGATCTTGGTGTTTCAAAGTCAGTTTCACGTTTCAGAATTCATAAGTGGATCAACATGGCGTGCTTTAAATATACATACCTACATACCTGTGGTTAGTTACATAGGTAGATAGATAGATAGATAGATAGATGGAAGGATGGATGGTTGGGTGGATAGATAAATAGAAAGATAGAGACAGACAGATTTACCGATTGTTTGACTGACTGATTGATATGGTACGTAGGTAGACAGATAGACGGATATTAAGATATTAACTGGCTGAGTCTCTTCAATAAACCCACAGTGTAATCTATCAGTCAATCAGTCAGTCAGTCTTTCTACCTATCTATCTATCGGTGTCCGTCTACCTATCTATCTGTCTGTTATCTATCTGCACAATGTCACCAAGCAATGATGTGCAATTGCAGAATACCGCTAATATCACACGATCGCTGCAATGACTGGGAATGCAACTAGAAAAATGTATTAAGCTGCCAGACCAATATTTTATCGGAAAACTCGAGTCTCTAAAATGACAGGCACATTATTGGAACCGGTAGAGATTAACAGCTATTGAATCTCGGTAATCTTTTAAAATCCTTCAGTCTATCTCTCCGCTTGCTACTTACAGACGATTTTCTTCAGCTTCAGATTTTATTTATTTATTTTTTTTTTACTGGAAGAGTTAGGTATTTCTTTAAGTAACTCCTTTACTACACGGGCGCTCTCCAAAATGAACGCCCTCGAAACAATGACTTTACTGATTTATTTATTGAATTTTTTCTAATTACCAGATATTTCAGTCAGCTTAAAAGAGTGTTATATTAGTAAATGGATTAATGGAGCCTTTGCATAATCTCTCCTGTGAAAAAATCCCCCCTAAGCTGAATAAAATCGCCTGGACAGGAAGAATAAAGTAACTAACATCGTCTGGAGATAGAAGGAAAGAAATACAAGTCACCTGAATAAAATTAACCCCTTTCGTGTTAGGATTATTATTATTATTATTATTATTATTATTATTATTACTACTTTCTCACTAAGATCACAGGGTTTTATTTGAAGGGACCCTCGTAGTTAAACTCTTGAATAAGTTGGCGTACTTTACTATACTTTATTTCTATCTTCAGACGATTTCAGTCAGCCCTGAGAGAGAAATCAGGTTGTTAGGGGGTTAATGGAGACTGTTTCAAACCCCGTCACCACAAATCGTCTCCCCAAAGGCCAAGAAAATCGTCTGCAGGAAGCAAGAATAAAACTTCTGTAACACATATAAATTTTACGATGGTACTTAAATATCAAGAGAAGTACATCTGTGCAGTACTTTATTTTATTGTAACTACAGACAGACGATTTTATTGATACAGGTGAGCTCTGTGGTGAAAAATACACAGCTCCTTTATTATTTTTTGTGCTATCACCAGACGATTTTATTGACGTAGTGGGAGAGCCGCAGTAGTGAAAATTGGACACCTAATTTATCCTCTTTCATTCTTGCTACCAACCAGACGATTTTCTTGATAGGGGTGAGCTCTTGTACTAACAGTGGCACATTTTGTTTACGCTATTCATTTTTCTTCCTCCCACCAGACGATTTTTATGTTATTGGATTAGTGTGGTAGTGAATGGAACCAGCGCTGTGTGTAGGGGCGCACCCAGGAGGGGGAGGGGGGAGGGCAGGGCCAGGGCTCCCCCCCTTAGCTCTCTGGGTCCTTTAAAAATTTATATATATTTATTTCGATAACAGCAAAACATGAAAAACTGGCAAGTACAAACAAAGAGTAAGACATGAGCCAGCAGCTGCCTGACTCTAAACCTGCATATGACTTGCCAGTAATTATCGGATTACCTGACCTCACCTCACTACGGCCCCCCCTTAGAAAATTCCTGGGTGCGCCCCACCGTGCCAGCGTTATGTGGTAGTTTGTAGCGATTGAAGCTACGTTGTGTGGTAGTGATTGAAGCTACTTTATGTGGTAGTGTGGTAGTAAATAAAGCTACGTTATGTGGTAGTGTGGTGGTGAATGAAGCTGCGTTATGTGGTAGTGTGGCAGTGAATGAAGCTACGTTATGTGGTGGTGCGGTAGTGATTGAAGCTACTTTATGTGGTAGTGTGGTAGTAAATAAAGCTACGTTATGTGGTAGTGTGGTGGTGAATGAAGCTGCGTTATGTGGTAGTGTGGCAGTGATACTTACCTCAACACGTCAAAACACACCCCCGTGCCAACACCTGCTGTCAGATTACTTACTGTGTGTGTGTGTGTGTGTGTGTGTGTGTGTGTGTGTGTGTGTGTGTGTGTGTGTTTTACTTAATTTAGTTACCAATTGGGAACATAAATGCACACACACACACACACACACACACACACACACACTGAAGAGGTTAGGAGATATATTTCTAACTGAAGAGATTTGGAGATATATTTCTAAGTGAAGAGACTAGAGATGGCCTTAAATACTCCTTCACAACCTGATTCTCTCCTGAAAGTATATAAGGATCCTGAATGTAACAAAAATAGAATGAAAAGCAGGTTAGTGCACTTAAGGGGTCAGTGGCATCTGCAGGGTGGGCCATATGTTGCGCTTTCCTTACTTCATAGCTCGTGAATTTTGGTTTATTTCGGGAACGACTACGTTAGCGTTATCAGTGTCTACCCTGAGCCATTTTTTCCTCACATAAACCTTCTTCATCCTTTATAGTTTTGCTCTTTGTTTTTTTCTTTTTCTTTCCTGGTCTGTGTGTGTGTGTGTGTGTGTGTGTGTGTGTGTGTGTGTGTGTGTGTGTGTGTGTGTGTGTGTGTGTGTGTGTGTGTGTGTGTGTGTGTGTGTGTGTGTGTGTCCCTTGCTTGCTTGCTTAATTATTAATGCCATAATGCCTGCAAAAATATCTGTGCATCTCACACAAGTCGACACACATGATTGGGACTCTCAGTACTAGCGGTACCCAGTATATGTATACCTATTTCTATCTATCTTCTGTCTATCTAGTGCCAGACGCCTTTATCCTTCTTAATCCGCCTTAATCCCGTAAGGGTAGCCGCAAACAAATCGCCTCAACGTCGCCTTGTCCTTTGTCATTTGGAAAACATTAATCTATCAGTTCTACTTTTTTTTTTTTAACGTGGTTCTTCGAGATTATTTTATTCTGCTTATGGGAGACATCTGGTGGTAGAAACATAAGGAATAATATTTTCTAATTCCTTCAATCCGATGACGAATTCTAATACCTACACATGCGAAGCGAGAGAGGATATTGTGTTTTACTCCGTGCGTGTGTGTGTGTGTGTGTGTGTGTGTGTGTGTGCAGATGATCGTGTGCACTTTTTGCTTCACACACATAATAATCATTAGTACTTTGCAACACATGTGCGTGTGTCATAAAAATTCTCTCTCTCTCTCTCTCTCTCTCTCTCTCTCTCTCTCTCTCTCTCTCTCTCTCTCTTCACAAGCCTTTTCTCCTCCATCCATCCATTTTCCCTCTCTCCCCAATACTCTCAGATCTCTGGCTTTTTCATTTCCCTATAAAAATAATTGTTCTATTCATCGTATTCATTCAACAGCCTCTCAAACTGTCCACTTACTTACAGTTCCTTTTCGAAGTCCTTTTTTAATGGTGGATATGCGTGTCTATATATGGTATTATATGTAAACTTATTAACAGCAGTAATTCTCTTCACAGGTAAAACAACAGCAACAGTTCTATTAATATGAGAAACAGCAGAAGCAGCAAATATTCCCTTCACAGGCAAATAATAGAGACACTTTATTTTTATTGTCATTTTTCACGTTGCTACTAATTATTGCAACCTCTCAAGATAAAGTTGCAGAGTAATTGCTACTTGTTTCGACTCGTATTTACACCTGCCTTCATTATTTTGAGACTCGCAATCCTTCTTCCAGCCGTTTTTCGTATAGGTCATTTTCCTGTACTGAACGTAAGCCAGAAAACTGACAAACCTCTAAATAACTGTGGTAAAGTTATGTGTAGAGGATTTGTTATAATAGCTCATAGTCACTTTGATAGAATGAATTAATGTGTGCAGAGTTTCAATAAGACCATCATCGTCATCATCACCACCATCGTCACTTTCACCATTATCAGTCATCACCATCACCATCACCAACATCATCACCTTCACCATCACCTTCATCATCATCATAATCATAATCATCATTATCATCATCATCATCATCATCATCATAATCATCATCATCATCATCATCTTAACTCTCTTCCTTGCCTAAATGTCATCAAAATGATCTAGAAGCAGGAAGGAGAAAGTAAAAAAAAAAAAAAGAAAAACAGAGCGCCTGATAAAAGTGAGCTACACGTATCAATCTGCTCATAATTCTGAAAATACAAAAAATACAACTCACCAGTTCTGTACTTGAAGCGAGACTGCAGTTGTGGTTGTAGTTGTAGTTGTGGTAATGGTTAGTTGATCTGTAGCTGTAGATAATTACAACTGTTAGCGGGGTAATTGTTAGAATCTAGAAAGACCCTTGTGGGTTTGATGGCTGTGGTAGATATGGAAAGAAAGTTAAAATCTGGAGCGTGAGAAGTGCCTCTAGCGTAACACGGAAAGGCTGAATGCTGGCGATAGAGGAGGAGGAGGAGGAGAAGGAGCAGGAGGAGGAGGAGGAGGAGGAGGAGGAGGAGGAGGAGGAGGAGATTGAAAAGAAGAAGAAGCAGAAGAAAATGAAGAAGAAGAAGAGGGCGAAGGAGAAGGAGAGGGCGAAGGAGAAGGAGAAGGCGAAGGAGAAAAGAAGAAGAAGCAGAACAACAACAACAACAAAGAAAAGGAATGATGATGGAAAGAAAAGAAGTTGGAAAGAAAAGAACTTCAAAAGATGAGAGGATGATGAAAAGACGAAGAGGATACTGATAATGAAGGAAGTGAGTGACGAAGAAGAAAGGCTTGCGCAATTAAACATAAGTACGCCAGGGTTTAGGCAAACTTGATACATATGACAGTCGATGTTAAAACACTTGTGAAGATAGGAAATGAATAGCTTACATTCCACTGTACACAACGTAGCCAGGTAAAAAGGTCATTATTATATTCCATCTTGCGCTTTAAATAATGTAAAAAGTTGGAGATTGCCTTCTCCCTCGTGTAACTGACCGTATGTGCCCACGTAATGACAAGCGAAGTATTATTCCGTGCAATGTCCCTGTGAGATTAACCTCCTTTGGCTGCGGTGGGTTACTCCAAGCTAAAGAAAATCGTCTGGCGTCAGCTGGAATAATTTACGGAGCTACCAGTTCATAGTCATTACATTATTGAGCATAGAACTTAACTTTGTCATATCGACCGTCTCTGACTTTAGTATAATTGTGTGAAGGTAGTCTAAAAAAAAAAAAAATACCCGGCATTGCATGTCGTGGTCAAAGGCATAAACAGACCGACTGTGTGAACGTCGAGTGAGTGACAAACAAGAGTGTGGAGGAGTGTGGTGCCTGGGGAAAAGGGAGGATAGGTGGATCAAGAAACAGGTGTGGTGCCTGGGAAAAAGGAAGCCTATTAAACTTGCAGCGAGAGGTTTACCCAAAGCTGAATAAAATCGTCTGGTAGTGGGAAGAAAAGAAAAGAATATACAACTATCATCGTATTGGAAGAGTTTGTACTTGCCCAGAATATTATAATTCATATAAAACCGACATTGAATATCTTATCGCTAAATGAAAATAGTCGAGAAGTATTTATTGAGGACTTGTCACAATATGGGGAATTTTTCAGGTGGATTAATAAATACACGAAAACACTCACACACACACACACACACACACACACACACACACACTTATCTATTTAGAGAGAGGGTGGGGGAAGGAGAGACGAAAGAGGCGAGGGGAGAAATATATACAAGCGGCCTTACAACTAACTCGCATAAATGTGCTCAAAAGCTATTATTGTATATACTGTATATTACAGGTTCGTTTTAAAATTTACTTATATCAATTATCCATTGCCAGTTAATTTTCGTGCGCTGAGAGGGGCTTGATATATTTCTCTGCCTATAGATCATTCTCTCTAATACGAATCTTTAGGAAGGGTACTGACGGACAAGCCCTTAATGTGAAGCAGACACAGTGAAATAGCAAGAAAGCTTTTGTCTCTGTACGCTCATGAATTATGGTTTTTCCTCACCCTGTAATCCATTCCCAATTTGGAGGGATGTAGGGATTTCGTAGCCAGGATTTATCGTCAAGAGAAGAACTGCAATCCAGTATTAATCCCTTTTTCATCTCTAGGAGCAGCTGGGCCCGTCTGTCTCTCACTAATGATTTTCGGACGCGAGGTGTTGAGACAGTGATTTTAGTGAAGCCAAGCCACGCCACCCTACATATCGTGGCACCCTCTCACACCACACCACACCACACACCACCATACCAAACCATGCATCGTGCCACCCTCTCTTACGACACCACACCACACACAGCACCACCCTTTCACACCACACCACACCACGCCATACCACATCACATCCCACGGCATCAGACAAAACAACACAACACCACACCACACCACACCACATTCCACTACACCACATTACACTGCACCACACCACACCACACCACACCACAAAAAAATCACCCTCCCACACCACTCCTCACCAATAGTTTCAAGCGAAGAGTCCTGTAGTTCCCACATGTATTGCTTCAGTACATGATCCTTACGTTTGGGATAATGAAGAGACGATTTAATGCAACTTAGTGAAAACCCTTGAAGTGGGGGGACACACGAAGACTCTAATTAACCTGGCTGAAACGTCCTTCTTAAGTTTATAAAGTTCGTATAATAATAATAATAATAATAATAATAATAAGAAGAAGAAGAAGAAGAAGAAGATGAAGAAGAAGAAGAAGGAGAAGAACAATGATGATGATGATGATGATGATGGAATAATAATAATAATAATAGTAATGATAATAATAATAATAATAATAATAATGATGATGATGATGATGAATGACACCATGGGACTGAAAGGAACCTGTTGGTAGTTGGAAGCTTTGTTACATTATAAATCTTCCTTCTAACCTAGGCGGAGATATTTCCTTTTGTAGCTAATTTCATGTCCTTCAGTGTCAGGAAAAGATAATACCACGGTGTTATATCCTTTCCATAGCACTTCTTCCTGACTAGCACTTTAATCTAGTGTTCATCTCTTTGTTACAGCACAGCGTAGAAGAAGGTAAGCGGGCAATTTTACGCGTAGCTATAGTGAACAGAGAAGACATAAACAGTTTGCAGTGACACTTATTTCTGCAGTTTAGAGAAGCTTCAACAAGACTTGGGTCATTGTGTATACCTGGCTACGTGTTTCATTGGAGGATACCTGGCAACGTGTTTCACTAAGGATACCTGGCTACGTGTTTCATTGAGGATACCTGGCTACGTGTTTCATTGTGGATACCTGGCTACGTGTTTCATTGGAGGATACCTGGCTACGTGTTTTATTGTGGATACCTGGCAACGTGTTTCACTGAGGATACCTGGCTACGTGTTTCATTGAGGATACCTGGCTACGTGTATCCCTCCGCCAGGTATTGGAATACATGTAGAGATTGAACAGAAACGTATATTTTCTAGAGTGGATGAAAAGAAAAGAAAATTTGCCTACTGTCTATCGGTCTGTCAGTATATCGGTCTGTCAGTCCGTTGGTCTGTCAGTCTATTGGTCTGTCGATCTATCAGTTAAGCATTTCCCCCCCCCTCCTCTCTCTCTCTCTCTCTCTCTCTCTCTCTCTCTCTCTCTCTCTCTCCATACAACCACCTATTTATCCATTACGTATATAAATGTGTTTTTATGCGTCAGCCTACCCATGTGTCTGTCTGTCTATCAGTCAATCACTGTCTATCCCTCCTGTCGTCTCTCCATCCACCGATCTGTCAAACACATCTTCAACTCAGCCAGACATGCTTACATTAACCCTTTCACAACAAGAACATCTTCAACAACCTTCCTTTACCTTAAGAAATTTTACCTTTTACCTTTTTATACATTTGAGGAGAAAGCTCGAGGTGAAAAATTTAGAAACAGTGTTCGGTAATTTCCTCATGATTATTTCTTTAATCTTTCTACCGACAGACCTGTTCATTTGGTTTTGGGAGTAGTTTCGTAGTGAAGAGGGAGAGAGAGAGAGAGAGAGAGAGAGAGAGATTGCAGTGAACGAATAATCTTCAGCCCAATAACATTTTCATTCAATTCATGCATCTCCAGACAATTTTACCAGAGAAGGTTTATTTTTTCTGACTGGAGGGGTTAGATATAGCCATAATCAACCCCTTCACTACCAGATGGCTCTCCTCAGCTGAATAAAATCGTCTACTGGAATCGAGAAGGAAATCTAAAAAAATCATTGACCTTTTGATATTAACCCGATCATTCTTGCCACCTCCAGAAGATTTTCCTCAGTTTTACACATACCTCTAGTAGTGAAGGTGTTAATGAAGGCCGTATCCAACTCCCCCAAGTCGAAAAATTTCCCTAATGCTGAATAAAACCGTCTGAAGGTGGTAGAAATAAAGCAGAAAATGAACCATCTTTGTGACGTAGTGATGAGGATGATTTGGCTGTATGGTGAGCGAGATCAACCCCTCCTGTACGCTTGTGGAATTTTGATTGTATTTTTGTTGGTTTCAGATGATTTTATTCAGCTTAGCACAAATACCATCCTTCGTTCCTTCCATCCTTCCGTCCTTCCTTCCTTCCTTCCTTCCATCCATCCATCCATCCATCCACCCACCATCCATCCATCCATCCATCCATCCATCCATCCATCCACCCACATCCATCCATCCATCCATCCATGCATCCTTCCTTCCTTCCTGCCTTCCTTCCTTACCTCCATCCATCCGTCCATCCATCTTTCCTTCTTTCTTTACCTCCATCCATCCATCCATCTGTTCATCCATCCATCCCTCTATCCATCCATCCATCCATCCTTCCTTCCTTCCTTCCTTCCTTCCTTCCTTCTTTCCTTTCTTCCTTACCTCCATCCATCCGTCCATCCATCCTTCCTTCTTTCTTTACCTCCATCCATCCATCCATCCATCTGTTCATCCATCCATCCCTCTATCCATCCATCCATCCATCCTTCCTTCCTTCCTTCCTTCCTTCCTTCCTTCCTTCTTTCCTTTCTTCCTTACCTCCATCCATCCGTCCATCCATCCTTCCTTCTTTCTTTACCTCCATCCATCCATCCATCCATCTGTTCATCCATCCATCCCTCTATCCATCCATCCATCCATCCATCCTTCCTTCCTTCCTTCCATACCCCCATCCATTCATCCATCCATTATCTAATCCCATATTGTCCCATGTAAACAGGAGCGTTGGGACCCGAGGCTAGGCTGCTCAGGTCCGAAATTTAAGACTGTGTTGACCAGTCTTCCTCTCCCTTAAGTTCCAGGTCCGTATTCTCGTCGGTTAAGGAAGCTCCGTAACACCTTCTCCTAAGCGATTTATTTTGACTATTACACCTTACTCTTCTGTGTTAAGTAAATCCTTCCAATACCACCATACTCTGCATAAATAACGTACAAAAGGACATTAACTACCCATATCCAAAACTAAGTCGCTGAGGAAGAGGTGCTAAGGTGTTTCCTTACCTGGCGAGATTACCGGCACCTGTGTGTGAAAAATAAACGCCAAAAATCCCTTAATCTCGGTCGGAGCGCCGAAATCCACTGAACCACCACCTACAAAAATCAACACTCTCCCTCCATTAACCCTTTCAACATTGCTACCTCTGTGACTGCAGCGATTTTTGTCAGTCAGACGATTTTATTCAGTCTAAATCAGCCAATACGCTTAATTCCTTAAGTTCAATGTCGCGTTTTTCATTTTTATTTTACTGCCTTCAGACGATTTTCCTCAGCTTCGGGTAGGCCTCCTGGGATGAAGGGGTTGATAACGGGTTTGGCTGGCGGCTTCTATGCGCGAAAAGTCTGTCTTGAGCTGAATAAAATCGTCTGGAAATAACTAGATGTGTGACAAATAATTCCTCGCCTTCAGAGGGGTTGACGCCTTCAGAAGTGCGATATTACATAGAAAGATAGGCTGATAGATAGATAGACAGGCAGATATATTGTTAGATAGATAGACAGATGCACAGATAGATACAGAAGGAGGTGGATAGGTAGATAGACAAGGAGTTACGGTGCATAGATAGACAGATAGATACTGTAGATAGATAGATAGATAGATAGAAATATAGACAATTTTACGCTTTATACACTATTGTTTGCTCCCGCCAGACGATTTTACCCAGCTAAAAACAAATCCCTCGTAGTAAGGGGTTAAGTACAAGGAAGAGAGAAAGATGGTTGGGAGAAGGAGGAGAGGTGAACCGAGAAACATGTAAAGGGAAAAGGAGTATATGAGGGAGGGTGGTGTGTTTTGGGAGGAGTCGTTGATGAATAGGGATAAATGTTAGTATTCTAGTGAGCTTCGGGGACTTCCTAACATATTTTACTAGGCGATTTATTCTGATAATAACACCTCTGTATTCTGATATTATCCTTTTCATACAGGCTTAGATTGTATGAACATCTTACAGGAGAATATTAACCCCTTGAATCTGGTATTATTATTATTATTATTATTATTATTATTATTATTATTATTACTACTACTACTACTACTACTACTACTACTACTACTACTACTACTACTACTACTACTACTACTACTACTACTACTACTACTACTATTACTACTACTACTACTACCACTACTACTACTACTACTACTACTACTACTACTACTTCCTCCGCCAACGAAGTTGGAGGAGGTTATGTATTCACCTATTTTTGTCTGTCTGTTTGTCCAGACGATATCTCCAAAAGTTTTCAATGAATTTCCATGAAATTTTATGGATGGGTGGGCCATGGACAAAGAAAGAATTAATTGAATTTGGGGGCGAATCCGAATCCGGATCCGGAGCCTGCAATGGCATTGGCGGAGGTAGGCTATGCGCTCTCTGAGTGCTTTCAAGTTGTTATTATTATTGTTATTACTACTGTTAGCACTACTATTATCAATATTACGATTACTACTACTAGTACTACTACGACTTCTGTTATTACTACTACTACTACTACTACTACTGCTATTATTATTATTATTATTATTATTATTATTAGTGTATTCTTGCTAATTTCGAACGATTTATTCAGCATATTGGAGACTTGGAAATGAAGGAGCTAGATATAGTCGTAATAACCTTCCCATGTGATAAAGTTGAATAAATCCTCTTGTCACTGTCTCTGTAGTGTAATGAAAAGAAAAGAAAAACAAGAAGAAAAGAAAAAAGAAAAGAAAACAGACCATTTTAGTGAAGGGACGAGCGTCTTACATGGAGAAATAAATCGCTTAGTAAGAGTGTTAAGGAAACCCCCAAACTTAAGAGAAATCGGTTCAAAGATAATCAGAGTCGTATTTATAAAGGATCTCAACCAATTAACAGGAAAAACAAATCTACATAAATAACTATTATAATGATATTTATTACTACAGATTTTCTTTAATTTTATCTTTTAGTTTTCATTTATCCCCATTTTTTCTTTCATTTGTGTGATATTTATTTTGTTTCATTTTAAGTCTGATGATATAGATTCGATTTATTTTCTTGTTTCTTTAGACGATTTTGTACGTCTTTGGAGACACAGTTGGCCAAGGGATTAATAGAGGCTCCATTAATCACTTTACAGTCCAATAAATCCTCCTAAAGCTGAGGAAAATCGTCTGGAGGAGCAAGAATAGGATTAAAATATGACATTAGATTGGAGGGATTTAAAAAATCGCAGTAGGTATGAAGTTGCTGAATGACAATATAAACAAATAAAAATCGTCTGAAGGGGTAGGGATGAAACTGTGTGTGTGTGTGTGTGTGTGTGTGTATGTGTGTGTGTGTGTGAGAGAGAGAGAGAGAGAGAGAGAGAGAGAGAGAGAGAGAGAGAGAGAGAGAGAGAGAGAGAGAGAGAGAGAGAGAGAATAAGTGGCATCAGACCAGAGTTAAGAATCGCACAAGGTATGAAGTAGCTGAATGACAATAATAATAATAATAATAATAATGATGATGATGATGATAGTAGTAGTAGTAGTAGTAGTAGTAGTAGTAGTAGTAGTAGTAGTAGTAGTAGTAGTAGCAGCAGTAGTAGTAGTAGTAAACCAGCAGTCCTATACATATTAAGTTTGGGAGAATTTATGGGCACCATCCCTCGTGGTTACTTTCTGTTCAAACCACCCCTCACAGGATGCAGAGTTAGGCAATATGTGGACAGCAAGCCTGGGAAGTAAGAGAGAGAGAGAGAGAGAGAGAGAGTCCCAGTGAGAGCGCGCGAGAGTGAGAATGAGCGTCCTACCACTGCCACCGCCAAACAGTTACTGAACCTCCCAGCCTCCCATGCTCCCACTCTTCCTTCACCTCTCTCTCTCTCTCTCTCTCTCTCTCTCTCTCTCTCTCAGCACGCCAGAACCTGTGTATAGTGTAAGCGCTGTATATATTTCAACTTTCGAAAACCCGTAATCTCGTTTTGAAACCTCTAACTTGGCTAATCGTTCTGAATATTACTTCTTGATTATTTTTGGTCCCTTGTTGGAAGTCGCCTTGCATGAGTTAGCACCTCTGTCTCGGAACTGGAAGGCGTCAAGATCAGTTTTCAGGCCGGCCAGACTCAGACAAACTATTTTTTCTCCCTAGTCCAACTTCACCCAGTAGTTAGTTTAGGTTTTGAATTTAAAATATACTATTGTGGGTTGTGTTCTATGGGAAGACTTGGACTAGAAAAAAAGACTGCTTTAATGACCCTCTTCATATCTCCTGGCATAATACCTAAGCCTTCTCCTTATATGATATTTATGCCTTTTTTGTGTCGACTCTGCATCAGTAATATTGTGGGGTATCAGTGGCAAATTCTGTCGCTGAGTAAGAATTATTGCAAGTCTTCGTACGCGAGAAAACAACTCCACATCTCTTGATGGTTAGATTTGCTCCTCCTTTTACATCTCGCCATCTTGCTTTTTCTCACCTTCACTCTTATTTTCCTCTAATTAATTCTTCAGGATATACATCTGCTATTGTATTTTACAAGTCTTGGTCCCAAAGTTTAGCATCTTCAAATACCAACCAGTTTTCTTCCCAACCTCTCCCTCTCTGCATCACTTAATCTAGCCGCTCTCCTCAGTTCCCATACAACTATCTATTTATAGGATATACATTAACAGATTGAACAATATAGCGGTATAAAAAGTTCATGGCACAATATCATCTTTACCTATGTCTGTCTACCCTCTTCTCTTCCCATTCTTACACATCACCGACTCATTCGATAAAAACTCACCGCCAACAGACCCCATGTCACTTCCGTCAGAGGCATTCTTTATGTCCATAATCTACCTATCTCATCCCTTGTTTCTCAAAATATTTCTCACACGTTAAAAAGAAATTGATCTCAACACTCTGCACCACACTTAGAACCTCCTTATTCTTCCGTATTATGGGGTTCTGTCTGTCACACTAGCCTTGCAGTCACAGCCTTACTATACACACAATCTAATCTGCTTAGTAAATTCATATTTTCCTCCTTTCCTATATGCATTGGCCCAATACACATAATCCCTTTGATCCACCCATACATCCAAAAATCTCATTAGCCATTCCACAAAGCTATTCTTCCCATTTTAAAGACACTGAATTATATATCCATCAACAAATGATGTTTCTTCATGATTTACCTCATATTATATTTTTCTACTTCTTTTTTCCACACCCTGTCACACTCAATGACCTCCTCGTTTAGTAATTCTGCAAAAGCAATTTTTTTTTTTTTTTTACCATCGTCACCCTTGTCATAATTAACATTTTCAAAGCCTCGAAATATTCATTGTTTTTTTTTTTTTTACGACCAGACTCTGTTGAGCATTTTTCTGCTCGTTCTTCTTCCTAATTATCACATTTCCCTTCTCATTCCCTTCACACAGATTACATTCTTCCATCAAAAGCACTTAATTTCACAGTGATTTTCTCTCTCTCTCTCTCTCTCTCTCTCTCTCTCTCTCTCTCTCTCTCTCTCTCTCTCTCTCTCTCAATCCAGTATTTTTTTTTTTTTTAACCTCTTGGCATTTCCTACCGTACTCTTTCCACTCTCCTACCCTCCCTCTTTGTACATATCGCCCACGCAGAGCATTTTTCGATGACGGAACACCTGTGGAAGCGGTCCGGCCATTGTCTATAACGATTTATGGATGGAAGGGCCTTCATTCCTGTTAACTTTTGCGGCTTAAACGAAGCCACACCATACCACACCACACCACACCACACTACACAACACTACAATATACTACACCAGACTACATTACACAACACCATACCCAACCTTACCACACAGTACCACACCCAACCACACCACACAGTACCACACCCAACCACACCACACAGTACCACATCCAACCACACCACACACTACCACACCACACCACACCACACCACAGCACACACTACAACACCACACCACACCACACTACACCACACCACACCACACCACACATCAAAGGCCATTAACCGAAGTGCCCTGAAGCTATCTCATTAAGATTTTTTGCACATTTCTTTAACTAGATCCCTACCCTCTTTACTCAACCATTTAATACATTTTCTTTCTCCCTCACCCAACCTTCTCCAACCACACACTTCCAAAGCTCTCTAAACGCTTTAAATCCGATGACTTACTTATTTAATTCTTATTATCTGTAGACAGTTTTATTAAGTTTTGGGGAGACTTTTCGAACCAGAGAATGGATCTTGAATTTGGCAGTCTGTTATCTTGCTTTTTTTGTTCCTTTGAGGGAACCATTTGAGGGCTCCTGGCATTTGGTTCCTTCTTTCATATATTAGAAATATATATATATATATATATATATATATATATATATATATATATATATATAATCTTCATTTTTCTTTTAAGATGATTTTAAAATGTGAAAAAACGTATTCAACAAATATTAAAAGAAAAACAGAA
>NC_137032.1:3927500-3950000 GCF_032717465.1 Coenobita brevimanus | reverse complement strand
TATCTTTCTGGATTTAAAACCTAAACCTACTTCGGCATGAAGGAGGCAGGCTTTAATTATATAGATAGATAGATAGATAGATAGATAGATAAATAGATATACTGCGCCACTCTGGCTGCTGCTTTGCTGGATGGAAGTTTCGCTTGAAGTATGATGGTTCTGGGATTAAATCCTGGGAGGTACTACAGTTTTTAATCACGATTAGCACTCTACTGTGTATGTAGGTATGTATGTAAAGACAGACAGCTCGACAGACAGCTAACCAGGCAACTAGGCAGACAGACAGGGAGTCAGACAGACGGACATACAAATAGATAGATAGACAGACAGACCGATAGACTGATAGACAGATAGAGAGATATACAAACACATCAAAGACGGAACTACACTCACACAAAGCTGTAGTATCCTGCCCTCCTGTGGATTCTCTACTTCCATCTTAACCTTGATCTCCCTTTCTCCGTGCTCTTCTGGCTTCTGCCCTTTCTTCCCCACATTACCCTTCAGTAATATCCGTGCTGTATATCTAGCCTTCTCCACCCACGCTCCACTCGTCTCTCCTCCAGCCACTTCTCACTCCATCACAACAGTGGCTGCAACAGTCACTGGATGAGACAGTGATGGAGATAACCACTGACTCGATCCATACGGTCCATTGATGTATATTCTACTGTACACCCACTGATACCAGATTATTTTATTCAGCTTGGGTAGACGCTTAAATGGTAAAGGGGTTAATGGAAGCTTTGTTTAAACCCTCCAGTTCATAAAGATTCTCCCTAAGATGAAAGAAATCGTCTTGTGCTAACACGAAAAGGGAAAAATGTCATCGAAGTGAAGGGATTAACTATTACTTCTGGCTTGAGTATTAGGAACCATTTACTGTGATGAGTTTCTCTACACATAATAAAATCGTCCTTTACATAATAAAATCGTCCTTTGTAAGTTGAAATAGAGTACATAGTTTTTTCTCACTTACGGAAAAACGCTTTTTGTGATGATTTAAAGCAAACTATGACGTCTTTTGATTCCCCAGAGCATGAATGAAGAGCATTTTCGCTGGTCCCTCTAGTTCCTATACTCCTTCTACTCCAACTTGATCTAAAATTGTCATCCTGCCATCATAAACGCTGAGCTGTAACAAGATAAACACTAAAATGTGGAGCTTGTTACGAAGAAGCTCTGTGAGAAGGAGGTAGAGCTTCGGTGTTTTTTTATTCTTAAATTGAGCTGGGACGATGACGATGATGGTAACACTTTTTGCCATATTTGATGTACCGTAAATTAATGTTACTGTGCGACCGCCCTAATAATGCTTTGGAATATTCACCTAATGTTTTTTTTTTTATTCATAAGTTTGTGGTTATACATTAGTCGCCCCTATTTATGAAATCTAGGCGCTTAAATCTAGTTTCTAATTCATTCCTCTAGTCTGCGTATCTGAGTCTCTCTCTCTCTCTCTCTCTCTCTCTCTCTCTCTCTCTCTCTCTCTCTCTCTCTCTCTCTCTCTCTCTCTCTCTCTCTCTCTCTCTAAATAATAACAGCTTAGTCGTAGCACAAAATATAATTGCCCTAGTACTAAATGGAATAATTCTCTTCTAAGGTAACCCATCAATTTGACCAAAGGCGAAACTTAATGAAATATCTTGGCCAATAGGAAGTTTAATGACCGATATTTTTTACTGGGGTAATTATGGAAGTGCTTAAGACTCTCTCTCTCTCTTTCTCTCTCTCTCTCTCTTTCCGTCTCCGTCGCATACCCTTCCCATTATTTTTCCTTCTTCTTCATTTTTTCATTCTCCATTTGTCTTCTCCTTTACTCCTCATCTCCTCCCCAGTTTCTCCCTATCTCCTTATCGTCTCATTCTCCTTCACTGTCTCTCTCTCCATTTTCCCGCCCACATCTTCACTCCTCTACTTTCTCTCCTCCTTCCAATTTTTGCTATATTTCCTTTCTCCTTCCATCACTCCTCCCCATTTTGTCCTCTACATCTCTCCTCCATCTCATTCTCCCCATTTTCTCTCTCCATCTCCTCCTCTCATTCCATCACTCCTCCCCATTTTGTCCTCTACGTCTCTCCTCCATCACATTCCTCCCCATATTCTCTCTCCATCGCCTCCCTACCATTCTCTCTCCCGTCTTCCCTCCCTTCATACCCCCATTTTCACCCCACCTCCCCGTCCCTTCCACATCCTCTCAATGGCCGCTTCTGCTCCTCATAAAACGCTCGTATACTCAAGTTTGCAGAACATAAATGTGGTAAAGTCGCCATGAAAATTGGCTGTTTACTGCCCAAAATTTCCCCAACTCGTGATTGATCGACCCGGAGTGACGTCAACGGAAGTCTTAGCCCTGATTGGCCGAGTCTCCCAATGGCTGAGTAGCGCAGGTCGTTATAATTGGGGTTTCAGAGACGGTGTTTTTATTTCATGTTGAAGGCAGGGGGTGAGGGCTGAAAGGCTACGTCAGTCATCTCTGCTAAAAAAAAAAATAGATAAATAAAAATAAACAAATGAATAAATAAATGAAGGAGGGCCCAGCTAATTATCCATTCATTACAATATGCGTAATAAATTGCATTAAATCCTTTGTCAGACTACTCCTGAATTAAATAGTTTGCTGTTTCCTTAAATTTAATAACTACTTGTATCAGTAATTACTATTTAGGGATGACGCAGATGCCAATAACATCATATACATATACTTTCACTTCTAAGTAGTACAGGGGCTATGTCTATCTGTCTGTCTATTGCCAGACGCCTAAATCCCGTAAGGGGTGGCCACAAACAAATCCCCTCCATGTCGCCTTGTCCAACGCCCTTTCACTGCCCAGCTCCCAGCTCACACCCCCCCTCTCTCATATACCTCTCCACTCCATCCCTCCATCTCATCCTCGGCCTCTGCCTCCCTCTCCTCCCCTCCACCTCACGGGCATACACTTTCATCGTTAGTATGTCGCTCTCCAGGGGCTCTGTGTTGGGGATATTATGTGGCCTCATGTGACAAAGGAATTTTTTATAAAGGCTACAACATACCCCTGTAGGTCGAAAAGTCTGTCTTAAAAAAAAAAAAAGAAAAAAGAAAGAAAGAATCGTCTTGGTATAAGAGCATATAAGACAATTAAACCCAAACCACGTCGTCGTATTGATGTGGTTGAGTTAATATGGATAGCAAAACATAGGAAGCCTCTCTCAGTTTATGAATTTAGCTACCAGAGAGCAGTGATAAACTGAAATGTGGAATAGTAGGCGAAATAATATCCCTCAGTATACGCTCCTTAGTCGAAATGTCATGAAAAACTTACATAATATTCTGGAAAATGAGATAGACTTCCAAGGTTTCATCGCTGGATGTCGAAAGTCGTCGGTCACTTTCTCGTGTATTGTTATGAAGTGGATCATTATGAATCATTATATGAATTGGAACTGCATATCTTAGGTCAGCGATGCACAAAAGGAGGAGACACTGAAGGGACAGAGTTGTTAGAAATTATACTGTTAAAAGGGATATGAAAAAAAAAATAATAATAATAATGACCATCAGCAATAACGGGAAGTTTACATCGACCATAAGGGGAGCCGGCGATGATGGCAGATGTGCAAGATGAAACCATAAGAGGCCAGTTTGAGAATTTTTAGACTTGTCAGACAACCCCTTCCCCTCCTCTCTTCCATTTCATCTTTAACGCCCCATCATCCGTTTTCCTCAACATCCACTTTTCCTTCTCACCATTGTCTTTCTTCCATTCTCTCTCTTCTCTCCTTCCATCTCCTCCCACTTCTCTCCCTCCTCCCTTTCTCCGTCCCTTTCCTCTCCTCTTCCTCTTTATTTCCTCTTCCTTTCCTCTTTCTCTCTCAGTCCTCCTCCTCTTGCTCCTCCCTCACCCACCCGCCCCTCACATCGTCAAAGTTCGCCTCTAGTGATACTTATAAACTTTTTATTTTTGGCCTACCTGTGTATGAGATTGATTAATTACACTTTCATTTTTATTTTTCAGGTGTCAAACAATTCACATGCAAACTGGAGGACTATTAATATGAAAAATTAAAAAAAAAAGTTGATAGAAGTTAACTGCTAAGAAGACTTGTTCACCCAGGAAACTAAGATTTCTAATGAACACGAATCCTCTGATCCTCTTCTGCTTCTTCGATATGTTTAACACAAGAGTAAAGTTTCACCACATTTCAGAAAATAAAGATGGTCTCAAGTCTAAAAGTAATGTGAGAAAATCGTTTGTGGTTTGTCCGGGACACATCTTAAACTTTTGATTATATAGGCTACTAGAGAGAGAGAGAGAGAGAGAGAGAGAGAGAGAGAGAGAGAGAGAGAGGGAGAGAGAGAGAGAGAGAGAGAGAGAGAGATGCAAAGAGGGGGAGACAGAGACTTTTTGATAAAGTTTGGAAGACAGTTATTATAATTTATCTCGTTCCTGCTCTCTCTCTCTCTCTCTCTCTCTCTCTCTCTCTCTCTCTCTCTCTCTCCCAAATCAATTAGTTACCAAGGATGATGAAGAGGGGAAGGGATATTAAGGAATTATGGGGTGAAAGTTTTAAGTGTTTACCGCATCTTCAATTTATGGCCAATTGCCTTGCTACCTCTGTTACGTCTTCCTGAGTAATTAACGACGAGAACTAGGTCAGTAATTTCCGAGGGGAGAATAAATAAACCTTCTAATGTCCGGAATAACTCTAGCAATTTTTTCTTCCCCCTGACGCCAGATTATTATTGTAATTTGAGAGGGAGTCATTGGAGTTATAAATACTGCTAACATTTAACCATCTCATGATCGGAAGAAGTCTAGTATTCTCTCTCTCTCTCTCTCTCTCTCTCTCTCTCTCTCTCTCTCTCTCTCTCTCATATTCATAACCTACCTCACACCATACTCCATCGCCTCCCGCGTGTGAGGTCGCCTAGTAATAACTGCTTTTAGAAAGAGAGAGAGAGAGAGAGAGACAGAGAGACAGAGAGAGAGAGAGACAGACAGACAGACAGACAGACAGCAATATTAATAACTCCTCTATTTGGCTAGCAATAACAAAACTTTTCCCCCTCTTTCTCTTAATTACTTCTCTCTCTCTCTCTCTCTCTCTCTCTCTCTCTCTCTCTCTCTCTCTCTCTCTCTCCTTCCTTGCTTCTTTCCCCATTTTTCACTCCATATTTTGTATTTCCTTATCTCCCTCTCGTGATCATTCTAAATATTCTACTTCCATCAGTAAATATATGTAATTCTCTCACTACTTCTGTGTTTTACGTGAAATTGGGAAACTCCTTAGCAACTCTTCTTTAGCGATTTTAGTAACTCTTTAGAAATTTTAACTTTCGTAGTGATTTTAGGAACTCTGCTTTAGCGATTTTAGCAGCTGTTTCGTAGCGATTTTAGTATCTTGAGTGATTTCAGCAACTCTTCTTTAGCGATTTTAACAACTCTTTATTGATTTTAGCAACTCTAGCTATTTTAGCAGCTATTCTATAACAATTTAAACATTTCTTTAGCGAGTTTAGCATCTTGTTTAGCGGTACTAGCGACTCTTTTACGATTCTGGTGGAGTTAGGAAGATATATAACATTTTTTCCTCTGTTATTGCTTTTCCATATTGCCCCTTGATGTTCACTTTTACGTCACTAGCCTTTATGATCTACAAAATTCTCGCAAACACGTCACAAAACTTCAGTATAAACAAAGAATCAGTAATTATCATGCCCAACTCTCACATCGTATCCAAAAAACACATCTTCAATTTTAAAACAAAGGAACACGTATACACTGATAGAATTCTGAAACAAGGAAGGTTATATTAAAAAAAGAAACAATTGTCATTCTATTAACATCAGGATAATTATAGACGAATCAAGCTTACTAATAATCCAGTATAATGAAA
Organism: Coenobita brevimanus; assembly: GCF_032717465.1. Classification (NCBI taxonomy): domain Eukaryota; kingdom Metazoa; phylum Arthropoda; class Malacostraca; order Decapoda; family Coenobitidae; genus Coenobita; species Coenobita brevimanus. Next base: position 3,944,120 of record NC_137032.1, on the reverse strand, counting down.
TGAACAATATCGTTACCTGTGCACAGTTCCACCCTAATCCACACCAGATATTAACTCATTGCCACCGCTTAATCCAGGCTTAATAATACTTCCAATGATTGCAACATTATCAGTGCAGTTTTGATCATGCCTCTGCTTAATACCAACTTAATATGTGTGCCCGAAACCACTCATTGCCTCTTAACAATCTTAAAAATAGGATGTAATAATTCAGTACGCGTTATCGTATTCCAGACCTGATAAAAGAGGAATCATTTTTACTTACGAAACAGACACATAAGCAGAAATCAGTTCATCTTAGCATTAACAATAGGGAAATTAGTTGCTCTTGGGTGTATTGTGAGCGCGATAGGGAAGAAATATTAACACTTTCTATATCTTCAGCCTAATGAGATGAGAAATAATAATGAAAAAAGATAATAAAGAAGCATTTCAATTTTCCATAATTCCAAGATAGTCAGACGAGAAGCAATAATGAAATTGGATAATAAAGAAGCATTTAAACTTTCAGTAATTCCAAGATAGTCAGGGGAAAAACATTAGTAAGCATAATCAGGAAAAAATCTATATGCTTTCGATAACTCTAACATAATCAGACGAGAAACAGTAATAAAAACAAGACATATTTATACTCTCGATAACTCCAAAATAAACAAAAAACAGCAATATAAATCTAAACATAATAAAAAAATCATTCATACTTTCGGTAACTCCAACATTATTAGAGGAAAAACAATTATAATTCTGCTTAATGCCAGCTTAAGCCCCTCATTTAGAAGACTTTATTCCTGGACAACATACATAAAGAATATTAACCAAATATTCCTATAAATGTCCTCATAACGCTACAGTATTATTAGTTAAAAAATGGTGTTTCGTTATAGTTTTTTGCTGATATTACCTTTAGTTTGATTACGAACGGATTAGTAATTAATATACTGGAATGAGAACAAATGGAAGTATGGACAGGTGGTCATGTATACAACCGAAGCTGAAGAGTTTATAATACAACTTCTGAGACACTACAGTATATATACTTCCAAGATTAAAGCGAAGGAGATTTTTTTTTTTTTATGCCAGGAAGAAGGAACCAAAGGCCAGGAGCCCGCAAGACTGTTCCCTACAAGAAAACAAAACAAAACAAGATAATAGGGAGCTAATTTCAAGATCTGTTTATTTTGACACGCCTGGACACTGCGTTTCAAAGATTGGAGGTCATAGGCAGTAAGAAATATAGACAGAGGAAGACAGTTCCAGAGTTGACCTGTTGCATGCATGAAGAACTGGGAGTAACGGTTAACTCTTGCGCACACCAGCTGGAGTGAATACCAAAAAAATACAGAAAAAAGAAAAGAAAAACGAAATGATCAGTGATAATAGTTGCAACGGAGATGTATTATTGTTGTTGTTGTTCTTTTTCATATTATTATTATTAGTAGTAGTAGCAGTAGTAGTAGTAGTAGTAGTAGTAGTAGTAGCAGCAGCAGCAGTAGTAGTAGTAGTAGTGGTGGTGGTAGTAGACGTAGAAGTAGTAGTAGTAGTAGTAGTAGTAGTAAGTAGTAGTAGTAATAGCAGCAGTAGTAGCTGCACGCGATGGACTGCAGGCCGATGTTGCTCTTCTTCCGCAATCCATTAGTCTCATTTTGAAGGATGGAAAGGGGATTGAGGCACATCTGTATAGCCTGGCCGCTCCACCGTCCTTCATATCTGTGCCACCACCTGAAGGCGTCTTTTTCCAGATCAGGGGGTTAAGCAAAAGAAAATTAACCCCTACAACCAAAAGACATCTTAATTTTACATTTATTATTCTCAGACGACTTAATTCACCTTAGAAGAAGCTGTTCAGTCCTGAGAGGTTAGATTTCATTAACCCCTTCAGTACCACGACACTCTTCTTAGCCTAGTATTATCTGGAAACAGCAGGAACAAAGAAGAAAGGGATGTTGGTGATGGTGGTGATGATGATGATGATAATGGTGGTGGTTGTGGTGGTGATGATGGTGGTGTTGGTGGTGGTGGAGGTGGTGGTGATGGTGGTGTTGGGTGATGATGATGATGGTGGTGGTGGTGGTGGTGGTGGTGGTGGTGGTAGTGGTGATGGTGGGGGTGGTGGTGGTGGTGATGATGATGTTGATGGTGGGGATGGTGGTGATGGTGGTGATGGTGGTAAAGACGCATCCTTGAGGTGTAGTGGTTAATGAATAAGACCTCTTCCCTCTCGCATGCTAACCCCCACTTGAGAGGCAAGGTACAAGCGCTATTTCCGACTTGGGCTATGAAAGAAAGTTTGGGTTTAACTTCTTGGCTTCTTTCACACCCCACACAGGCTCTAAGGACACGACTTTGCGGCTACAATTGGACGGAGAATGAGAAAGAATGAGGGAGGTGGAGAGAGGGTAGGGGAGAGAGGGGGAGGGAGTAGGAAGAAATGGAGAATGGAAGAAAGAGAGAGAGAGAGAGAGAGAGAGAGAGAGAGAGAGAGAGAGAGAGAGAGAGAGAGAGAAGAAAAGAATGGGTAGGAAGGAGAGATAAAGTGAGGGAAAAAAGGAGATGGGAGGAAGGGAGAAGTAAAGAAGGGGTGGGGGAGAGGAAATAATGAAGAAAGACGAGGAAGAGGAGGAGGAGAAGGAGAAGGAGGAGGAGGAGGAGGAGGAGGAGGAGGAGAATAGTAACGAAGTGAGCGACCTGACTGAAAGTTGAACTGGAGGGAAATGAGAAAGATTGAAACAGGGAGGGGAAAGAGGGAGGAAAGAGTGAGAGAAGGACAAGGATTGAAGGAAAGGAATTAAGAAAGAGGAAAAGGAGATGGAAGGGAAGGAGAGGAAAGGAAAGAAATTAGGTAAAAATGTGGGAAGGGAAGAGGAGGGAAGATAGAGTGATAATTGACTGCACAAGATGAAGAAGTGAGAGAACAGGGAAGGAGTTAGAGGATGGAGGGAGAGAGGGAGGGAGGGACGAACGGATGGGCCGACGAAAAAATTGGAAGGAAAATGAGAAGACTGAGAAAAAACAAATGAAGGAAAGATCACTTGAATGAGAGAAAGCTTTGAAAAGAAATGGAGGATAAGACTAGGGCAATGAGGATAGGAGAAAGAATGGGGGAGGAAATTACTGAATGATTTTCTTGCACCTTTCCGACGAATTTATTTTTCTTTCTCATTTCCTACGAATTTATTCATCTCAAACGTTCAAAAGATGGGGGTTAAAAAAAGCCTTCATTTATCCCTAACAGTGATACATCTCCTGCATTGAATAAGATTTTCTAGAGTAAATATAGACTAAATTTAAACGCCACTGCAGAGAAGAGTCCATTTATCTCTCTGTCTTTCCTTATCTTTCTCCTTTCTAAGTCTCCTCTTCGCACAAAGGAATGCATCCCTATTTTTTCACGTCCTTGACCCCTTTAGTGTGACGACGTCTTTTTTCACTGATTTCCTTGCAGCTTGATGAGAGATTTTTCCGGAAGGCAAGGGTAGGATTACAGCCTTCATTAACCCTTTCGTTATTTAATCTCCCCCGGATATAAAGTAAATTTCCGGGAGGTAAAAAGAAAAGTGGAAATAACGCAGTGGGGATGAGGAAACGTTTTCATATTGGAAACGTTTTTATCTGTAATGTTTTCACCTCTAAGTCTCCTCACAGTTGGTGGTGACATCTTACAAGAAAATTCATCCTCATATTCTATTCCCTTAAGTGCCCCACCAAAATGGTCAAGCGACTTTTGCTGTATTTTTCAACATTTTCTTTCTGTGTGTATTTTTGTGTGTACCTCTGTATTGGCAGGGAGAGTGACAAATGTTCGCGCATGTCTTTTTATTTTTTCTCGGATAGTTTGAGTTCGTGTGTGTGTGTGTGTGTGTGTGTCTGTGTGTGTGTGTGTGTGTGTGTGTGAGAGAGAGAGAGAGAAAGAGAGAGAGAGAGATGTGCATAAATACCAGGTGAATATACACACCACACCTGAATATATCAACAGTTTGCATCTAGGTATATTAATTGTTACCTGCAGTGACGTATGTTATGAAAAATTGAGATTAACAGCCTTTATAGCAGTTTTTTATTTCGCTATTTATTTTACATATTACAACGTTGGGTCTGGTTAGTACTTGGATGGGTGACCGCCTGGGAACACCAGATGCTGTTGGCATAACGTTCTCCCTACGTGTCAAGTGGGGTTGGTGGAGGATTAGTGCCCCTTCCTGTAAAACAATTAACTCTAAGCCCTTGGTCACCCCGTTTGGGATACATGGCGTCTGGCAATGAATGAATGAATGAAACAACTTAATTTCCACTTAACCCCTTCAGCATCATAACATCTTTGACTTCCGCTACCGGCAGATGATTTTATTCAGCTTAGAGGGATTACCTGTTTCGAGATAAAGAACCAGAGGATTTCCTGGTGTTTTCTGCAGCATGTGGTTCAGTGGATTTAGGCGCTCCAGCTGGATTGAACCGTAAGGGTGTTAAAATCAGAGGAGTGACTGGGATTCTTTTTCTCACACAAGGCCACGCACGGGAAAGTACCTAGGCTCGTGTTCTCGTCAGGTAAAGGAGCTCCCTAACACCTCTTCCTTATCGATTTATTTTTGGATACGGCCGATTGATAACGTGTAAGAGAGAACAGGATTTTATAACATGATTTTTTTTTTGTGTGTGTGTGTTCATATACCTGTAGATGCCGTGCCTTGGAAACATTTTCAAGTAAGCAGAGGTAGACAGGGAACAATATAGAATTCTCGTGTGTTGCAGGGACGGCTACCTTGCATCGTTGTCAACTTCCCATAAACCTTTCATGGTTCACAGTCTCCTCGTTTTTTTATATCCATTGCTTTCGTGGTTAATTAGCAGTGTCAGAAGGCAGTCAGTATGTCCACATTTCTCATACTAGCAGACCAAGTCGTCCCCGCAAGACACAAGATGCCTCAAGGTGAGTCAATGGGGCGCAATATACGGACCATCCTCTGTAAGAATGGAAGTATGCGTAGATGGTAATTCAATGGAGGGGTTCATAGGGGTCTTCGTGGGTTTCTTGCGTGTGTGTGTGTGTGTGTGTGTGTGTGTGTGTGTGTGTGTGTGTGTGTGTGTGTGTGTGTGTGTGTGTGTGTGTGTGTGTGTGTGTGTGTGTGCGTGCGTGCGTGCGTGTGCGCCCGTGCGTGAGCATACCTGTGCACATCATGTGGCCATGTGTGTCTTGTTTGCGGTGCGTGTGTGCGTGCGTGCGTGTGTGCCGTAAGACGACAACAGTTGATTTTAATGAAAATTCCAGGAGAAATCCTTGTACGAGTATATCGGAATCTGAGCAAATGTATACCTGGATTAAGCCTTTCACCCAGCTGACGTAAGACACGCTAAAAATAACTACCCAGAAGCTTAATGCCAGGGAACTAAACAAAACAGTACACACTCAAAATAAAATTGCTTTGAAAGTTGAATAGAGCTGAGCAAGCTGACGTACCAAGACTTAGCTCACTCTTTTACTCAGCCCTCTTTTGTTACCAGCTTACCTTCGTGTTGCGTGGAATCACAGATGACACGTGTACAGCTTATACAATAGGGACACACAGCATAACACATAATTTAGCACTGCACGTACCCATGCTACGTTAAGACTCACACACATCAACGGCATAGGGTATCAATGGGACGTCCTCATAAGGGCGGTTACTTATCATCATCACCATCATCATCCCTAACTGTCTCCACTCCTACTCGATTCCCTTCACTCTCTCTCCCTGACCGAAACATTTAGCACCGTGCAAGTGGATTCCATCTCTTTCCAGTTTCCAGGAACGCTTTATTTTTTCGTTCGCCTCCTTCTAACTCGATTCCAGGCCTGATATGTGTACAATTTCCGAATCTCCGAGGGAAAAACTCAACTCGAAAAATGAGACATGGCTAAATATGTCCAGATTTTGGGGAGTGAGGGCATTTTGGAAGAGTGAGGTGGTGGCAGAGTGAATTTTTAGACATTGAGTTTTGGCAGAGTGAGTTGGTGGACAGCGTGGTGGTGGAAGAGTGAGTGATGGAAGAGTGCGTGTTGGAAGAGTGAGGTCAGTGATGGAAGGGTGGGTGTTGGCAGAGTGAGTGCTGGAAGAGTGAGTGGTGAAAGAGTGTCCTGGAAGAGCGAGTTGGTGGAGGGTGAGTTCTTGGAGTGTGAAATGGTTGAAGAGTGAGGTGTTAACAGGATGAGTGAAGGAAGAGTAAGACAATGTTGGAAGAGGGAGTGTGTTGGAAGAATGAGGTGTTGGAAGAGGGAGTGTGTTGGAAGAGTGTGGTGTTGGAAGAACGAGTTGTTGGAAAGTAAAGTGGTGGAAAAGTAAGGCCAGTGATGGAAGGGTGGATGTTGGAAGAGTGAGTGGTGGGAGAGTGAGGTGTAGGTGGGAGTGTGAGTTGGTGAAAGAGTTAGATTGTGGAAGTCATAACTACACATGTCTGTTCTGTCTATCTATGTCTGTCTGTCTGGCTGTCTGTCTATCTATGTTGGTCATCTGTATTCCTCTGTTTGTCGGTCGGTCTATTTTACAGTGGGTTTCTCGCACTCCAGATAAAACCGTCTGATAACACAATAAAAAAATAAAGTCTTCGTTCTAAAATGTTTAATATCTTCAGGGCAAGCTATACTTTGTTTTTTATTTCCTTGAGGTATAGTTAAAAAAAAAATTACAACAATCTTCCCAGTTCCCTCCGAAGAATATTGACATCTGGCGAAATACAGTAGAAAACTTATCTCCACTAGTGCGTGTTTCTCTCTCTCTCTCTCTCTCTCTCTCTCTCTCTCTCTCTCTCTCACCTATTGTCTCATCCCTGCTTCCCTCCCTACCTCAACCCTTAAATCCCAGTGTCTCTCCCCTTCCCTGTCTCTTTCTTCTCCTCCCTCTCCTATTCTCTCTCTCTTCAATCCCTCCTTCTCTCGCTCCCTGCTAAATCCTTCCCTTCCCAACCCCCCTACCCTCTCCTCCCCTCCCAATCTCACCCCTTCCTTACCCTCCTCTGCTAAATCCTTCCCTCTCTCACTGCTTCCTTTCCCTCCTCGACTAATCCCTTTTCCTCCTCTTTCTTCTCCTCGTCTCTTCCATTCTTCCATTTTCCCATCCTTCCCTCCATCCTCTCCCTCTCCTTTCCCCCGTCCCCTTCCCTTCTTCCCCTTTCTCCTCCTCCCTCCCTTTATCCTCTTTCCTTCCTCCCTTTCCCAATCCTTTCCTCCATACCATTCCCTTCTTTCCTCCCTTGCTTCCTCTCGCCATCCTCTTCCCTACCTCTTCCCCTCCTATCTTCCAACTTCTCTCCTCCTCCCTTCCCTTCTCTCCTCTCATTCTCCCTCCCCTTCCCTTCTCCTCTCTCATCCCTCCTCCCCTTCCCTTCTCTTTCCTCCACCTCCGTCCCTTCCCTTCCCTCTTCTCCTCCCTCCCTCCATCTCCATCCTTTACTTTCTCTCCCTCTCCCGCTCCTTATATATTTCCTCCACTGCCTTACAAATTACCATAACCAATATAGTTCATTTGTTCACGCGGAACCTTGTTTTGAAGCGGCCCAGTCAGTCAGTCACACCTTAAGGGGTTTCGAACGTCAAGGTGTTTCACTCCCGTAGACGTTCGTGACGCCAATTAATGCTGTCATTGTCCCACAGTAGTCTCGTACCCAACATTCACTTACACATCTAACATTCATTTACTTAACACTTATATACATCAATAACATCCACTTACAGCACTTTAATCACTAACATCTGTAACTTATTCACTTAACCTCTCGAATCCACTGATATCTTTTCTAAAGTATTCTAGTCTCATTAAGACGATTTTATTCAGTTTAGGAGAGACTTTACACCTGGGTTAGTTCGATTTAGTCTTCATCTGCACCGTATCTAAAAGACGTTCATCCCATGTTTTAAAGAATTCGGTGTTAGTAAGAGTAAAATAAATCATCGGAGAGAGAGGTTAAAAATATAATTCCCTTCACTTTTCACGTGTCCGTATTCTCATCGGTTAAGGACGCTCCCTAACACCTCTTCCATAGCGATTTATTTCTGGATATGGCTGGTAAATGTCCTGAGTTATTTATGCAGAGTTTGACGGTATTGGAATGACATGAAACAAGAGGATATGGCTGGTTAATGTCCTTTTCCAAGTTATTTATGCAGAGTAGGATGATATTGGAAGGATTTATGTAACAGAACAGTAAAGTGTAATAAACAAAATCAATCGCTAAAGAAAAGGTGTTAGGGAACTTCCTCAACAGACAAGAATACCGCCCTTGCTCGTAACCCCCTACAAACAGAGGCTCAAGTGGATGGAAATCGTTTGTCGGAAGCAGAGAAAAAAAAAATACTTCTTTCGCTCTAATTTGGCCTAAAATTGCCCCCTCTCCATCCTGACTGCTGAGGTGTAGCACTAGATTAACACTAGAATATGGGGCTAGTCACGAAGAAGTGCTGTGGGAGGGATGTAGAGCCGTAAAGAAAAAACTTCAGATTTGAGTAACGTGGGCAAGAAATAGTAAGAATAAAAATAATGTATAAGAAAAGATCGCTTATTATATACTCAGTGGGACTTACCTTAGGAAGAGAGAGAGAGAGAGAGAGAGAGAGAGAGAGAGAGAGAGAAAGTCAGGTAAATAAGTGAGGCAGAAGACGAGAAGGAAGGAAGGAAAGGCAGGAAGGAAGGAAGGACGGAAGGAAAGGAATGGAAGGAAAGGAAAGAAGGAAGGGAGTAGGGTTAAAAGTATGGAACGAGGAAGAGGTGGTGTATACATAAACCACACAGACGTAGGGGTCCAATCTAGGCAATTCGGCCGTATAGTTGATATGCTGTTATTGCTACACTAAAGAAGGGTTAAATTGTAGTCTCTCTCTCTCTCTTTCTCTCTCTCTCTCTCTCTCTCTCTCTCTCTCTCTCTCTCATTCTGCAGTGAGAGGTCTTAATTCAATTAAGTAAGATCTCTTGTACGTAAGTGGCTGAATGAGAGAGAGAGAGAGAGAGAGAGAGAGAGAGAGAGGGAGGGAGGGAGGGGGGAGGGATGTGAGAGACAGGGAGATAATGAGGGGGAGCTGGAGGAGACAGGCAGGGAGGAGAAGAGTAAAGAATGGAGAGGAAGAGGGTTCAAAATAATAGAGAAGACAGAATTAGGAGAGGAAGAGGAGGAAAGAAGAGGCAGTAAAGAGGTAAGAAGGGGAGGCTGAGAGAGACAGAGAGAGGAGGGAGAAAAATGCCTCTGAAATATTTATCTTCATCGTGAAGTGGGGAGAAGGAGAGAATCCAGAAGAGGAAAGGTAGGATCATTATCATCATCATCATCATCATCATCATCATTACTGCTATTACTACTACCACCACCACCACCGTCCTCACTATAATCACCATCATCACCGTCATCATCACCATCATCATCACTGTCATTATCATCATCATTATCACCATACCACCACCACCACCACCACCACCACCATTATCATTATCATAACTACAATCACGAACATCCTCACCATCATCATTACCATAATTACCATTACCACCATCCACACTATCGTTATCATCATTATCACCACCATCACTACCCCACGATCACAACCACCATCATCACCACCACCACTACCTCCAACATCACCATAACCACTATCACCACCACCATAACACCATTCTACTAATTCGATTCTCAGTTTGGACAGAGTTTTAAGAAAATTTTTTCGTACAGTGTTCCTTTTCACCCAAACGTACAATTAGGGACCTAGATATAACAATGACTGTCATGAGGTTTGTTCTAGGGAAAGATTAGGACTTGGAAATTTATGTACCTGCCTATATCCATCTCGCCAACTTCACTGTCGAGTTGTAGGGATAGATTGACTCTGGTATATGATGCAAGTCATGAAGTGCTGTGTGAAGGATGCAGAGACCTAATATTGTCTTTTTCTGCCACTGAGCTACGTGAAATACGCTGAAGAGGACAAAGATCTTTGCCAGGTTGGAGTGAAAGCAGTATAGAAGACAGGAATCAATGTAACCCTTCTGTGTCTTCTTTCTATTCACCTCTTAGTCCCGTATACTCATGAGCTTAGAAGGCAGCCTAGCACCTATTTGTGAGCGATTTATCTTGAATATTATATTTCAGTTTTCTGTTACTTCCTGTTTATATTCTTTTAACACATCCATGGTGCTGGAGAGGGACGCCTTCATGTGGTGGCACTGATATAACTTGGCTGTAGAGCTGTGTGCTTATATAAACGTCCCTCAAAGTCCTCCCTATCCCCCATAAGGAGATGGTGAACTGCAGGAGGAGAACAAGTTGAGCCTGCAGTCTACTGAGTTCACTTCTCAGATGAACCTGGAGCTACTACTACTACTACTGCTACTACTACTACTACTACTACTGCTGCTATTTCTACTACTACTATTTCTACTACTACTGTACTTCTGCTACTACTGCTGCTACTACTACCGCATAATGTAAAAAGGAGAGAATTTTTACGTGCCATACACAAAAGTAAATTTGTAAGGAAGGTTAGAAGACTCCAGTAACCAAGGAGACTGTGCATGGGCTGGATAGAAAAAAAAAACACATAGACAAAAATATATAACAAGAAAGGACTATAGACGCGCATAAATAGCCAAGAAGAAAGCGTTTGGTAAGTGAATGTGTGGGTATATGGGGTATGGAAATTTAAGAAGCAATGGAAGTAGTGAGGGACAGAAATGGAGATAAGTGTAGAAATAGTTGGCGTGGAGAGAGAGAGAGAGAGAGAGAGAGAGAGAGAGAGAGAGAGAGAGAGAGAGAGAGAGAGAGAGAGAGAGACAGACAGACAGACAGACAGACAGACAGACAGAGAGACAGACAGACAGACAGACAGACAGACAGAGACAGAGACAGAAGACAGACAGAGACAGATGGGGGGGGGTACTGCGTGGGAGGGAAAGATTGACATTTGAAAAGTAAACTAACATTGTGGGAGTTGGAGAGAGAGAGAGAGAGAGAGAGAGAGTTGCACCCATTTTTAAAGTTAGAATTCAACTAAATGGGGTCTGTCCCACACATATTATGAATTACACATTAACGAGGATTGTACATGTGGAGAGGGGCGGAGAATTTCAAATGTTTGGATAATGAGTGACTGAATGTGTGCTGCAATTTATTCCGCATTTCGTACAGATTTTTCCAATTATATCATTTTCCTGTTACTATTTTTGATGGTGATGATGATGATGATGATGATGATGATGATGGTGACGATGATGATGATGATGATGGTGATGAAGAGGGGGAGGAGAATGACGACGACGACGATGATTATGATGATGAAAATGATTATGAAGGAGGAGGAAGGGCAAGAGGAAGATGGTGATCATGACGAACATGAAATTGATGATAATGAACAGAAACAAGGATGATACGTGTTAATGATGATGATGGTGATGATGATGATAGTGAATAAGATACTGCACCGTAACTGGATGAGCAAAAATACAGTACATCCCTCACTGTATACTGCAATGTACAATAAGAGCCACTTTAGGGAACAATTAGTAGTGTACACCCCTTCACATTCATTAATAGTTTTCTACACTGCCCCTCCTCACATTACCTCCATCCTGCCGTCTACCATCTCGCCACTTTTAGAACTATCTTGGTTAACCTATCGTTTCTGTGGCCACACTTGGCTCATTTATTCAGGCCTGTGTAGAACTTTTGTGAGGATAATTTTGTGCTCTGAAAAGGAGGGGGAAAAAAAGGTGAATGGAAGATATATTTAGACTGATAAGCAATATTTAATGTAACAAGAAAGCGTCAGGGAAAACATTTATACAGTGGAGAAAAAATTAACATAGGGGAAATTCAAGACCCTCTTTTTTATTTTTATTTTTATTTTTTGGTAAATTCAAGACCCATTTATTCTGAGATGCCTTCATTCACTGTCCCATAAGCAGAGGGAAAGTTATAGACAGAGAGATAATCCCATAACTGATCCATCGTGCACATGCAGAAGTGAGAGTACCGGATAAATAAAATATCCTGGAGAGAAATAAGATTAGAGTGTGTAGCTTAACGGGTGCTTCGTGCTCATCGTAATTGAGGAGGAATGCAAGTAGGCAGTTAAGAAAAGAAGCAACCATTGGAGTGAGATTAACACAGAGGGGGAGAAATGCAACACTGCGTCCATGATGCTCCAGAGCATTCTCGTTCAGCTTCCTCCTCTGCCTGACAGCATTCGTGCATGCATATTCCTTGAGTCCTTGACGCACGATGAACTGCTCGTCCAACAGGATCGCCATGCTGAGGACAACTTTGAGGACGTCGTCGATGCCGTCTTTCACCTCCATGCTGGAACTTTCCGCGATACACACCGCGATTGTCTCCTTGCCACTAGCCAGACCCACCCTGACGACGTTGCAGCTATTGCCTTCATCGTGACCGCTTTGATGAAGGGTACTGCTCCGCGCTAGTTTCCACCACCGCCCTGTTTACGCAGCCTCTCTGCACTCGTTCCCCTGCCCTCTCTGCTCTTCCCGTCTGCCACTGTCTGCCGAGCTTTGCTCTAATTTTAGAGCTTCTTTTCTGCCAGTTTCCCTGACGGGCTCTTAGTTTGCCCGTGCCCACCAGGTGTGGGTAAATATCATAACAACAACAACAACTGCGGCGAGGTGAAGAGAGAATAAGGGGACCCATTAAGAAATAAGTTGATGAAAAACCCTTTGACTTCACCCTGTACTTAGTTTCGAGAGTAACGAACATAAACGAGTAAAATAGGAACAGTAATTCTGAGTGTTACTTTATTAATTAGAAATGAGTTACAAAACGTTAGCATACTTATAAAGTAACCTAGAACAAATCAGCTGAAGGAAAAGAGTTGGGTAAGAGAATATGTGAACGGCTTACAAAATGCCTTTTCGGCAGGAAACGATAAATGTAAAAGTCGACTATAACTGCTCCACCTCTGGTGGGAAATAAACCCAGTCGTAAATATAAATATATATATATATATATATATATATATATATATATATATATATATATATATATATATATGAAAAGAAGAGTTGCGTAGCTCTGCAAGGCAGAAAAAGGGGATTTGATAAAAAATATAAATCCTCTGTAAAATTCGTTTCAGCATGTTTGCATAATCTGATGTGTCAGCCTGTGTCGAATGAAATAACAGGGTAAGACTGCTTTGAAATGGTACGATTTATCCAGGCTGAGGTGAAGACACAGGTCGTTTGGAAACAACCAGGCTTAATGTGCAAACAAACAAAGCCTATTCACTGTGCTTTTAAAGTGGAGGTTACATATTAAAGTTTAAAGCGTTATGGACTTTGCTACAAGACTCTGTTATATACTTTAACCTCTTAAGTAAGGTGGTATGGTATGTTTACGTCTTTTATTCTTGTTACCTCCATAGTTTCCCTCCATTATAGTTGTTACAAAAGATAAATGGGCACTTGAGTCAACTGGCACCGCTACTTCACTATCACAATTAATTATTCTATCACCGTCACATACACTCAATCACATTTATTCCATCTTCACTATCACCCCATCACTATCACACTCACTCACTGAATCACACTTACTCCACCCTCACTATCACTCCATCACCATCAGCTGCAGTCACTGAATCACACCTATTTCACCATGTCACTATATCTCAGTCGCGCCTTATTATCACAAGCACTCTCTGAAACACTCCCTTATTCCACCTTCATTGATACCCACCTCTTTCTACCGCCAAACGTTTTTCTTGAAGTTGGTATAAACGTTTGTACTACTGTATCTTTTCATAGTTTATTTTACCTACCATTAACATCAGTGGGAAAAAAAACTCTGATCGAAAAGACTCGGCTTTGAATATATATTTTGAACTGGAGAGGTAATATATAGTACGAGTATTTATGACCCTCCTCTACAAGGGAGGGTAATCTTGAAATCTGAATAAAATCTTTTGTTAGCATCAAGAAGAAACAGATCATCATACTGAAGGGGTTAAGAGACCGTAAACATACCCGTTCCAAGTTCACATTAAATGAGGTTTGTACTTCATGACTGTGTTTGTGTGTTGATGCTCATGAAAATAATGTACGTTTTGCATCGCCATGATTTTGCTGTGGATTGTCGGTGTGCGGGCTGCCGTGCGCCGAGGGCCAGTTCCCTCTCTGCTCGTTGTTGAAGTGAAAAAAGGAATTTGCTTCCTGCCTTACCTCTCCTACCACCGTACCCACCTCTATATTGATTTGAGGGAGAAGGTGGTGGGAGACAAGTGGAGGTGGGGTGTCGGGTGTGATGGTAATAGTGGTCTTATCTACAAGCTCGCTGTTCCCATCAGGCTGTGCCTACCTTCCCCCACTCCTCACTCCCCAGTCAAGCTTAAAGCCACACTCAGAGAGCGATACAAGACCTTCCAGAAGGTGAAGTTGACGATTGAGGGGCCAGGGAGCTCCGAGGACACCCCGAGCAGCTGCCTGCTCTATCGAGTGGTCACCATCAAAATGATTCGGCCCCAAGATCAGGTTTATCACCGTGACCTAACACAGCCCCATGACCTGACTAAATCCCATGATCTGACTCAGCCCTATGACCTGACTGAATCCCATGAACTGACTCAGCCTCATGACCTGACTAAATCTCATGACCTGACTCATCCCCTTTAACTGACAGAGCCTTATGGACCGGCTAAGTCCCTCTACTTGACTCACCAAGGGGTTACACAGCTCACTGACAAAATCGATCAAGATGACCTCACGAAGCAAAGTAACAAATAAAGTAAAGCTGTAACACAGGACAAACCAATAGAAAACTATCTGACACAACAGGATTACTAGACACAGACCAACGTGACACGAGATCTGACGGAGAACACGACATTAAACAACCCAACAGAGGACGACAAACAGGAGTGTGATCAGACAAAAGACAAAATGGCATAGCATGATGACATAACAAAGCAGAAAGACTTAAGTACAAAGAAAGTGACTGTTGCCCAGGGTATTGAGATATGGCCGGGGGAGAAGGGCAAGGGACAGGGGGTCTGCTGTCGGGCGATTCTGTGTATATTGAAGACAGTGATGGTGTTGATATTCGTCTCTGTACTCTGGGAGGACACCCAAACGTGGATAATTGGTGAAGTGTGGTGCGGGACCAACAAAGTTCTGGGATATCCTTGGTATTGGTTGTTTGTGCTGTGTTTCTTGAAACTGCTGGGTTTGCTGTTTGGACTGATGATCGTGCTGGGTGACAATGGTCTGGTGAAGCCATGTCACATTAGCTAAGCTACTGTGCACTGGAGGTATTGCAGTTATTGTCAGCTGGCCGTGCCCCCCACTGCGTTCCATTGTCCGTTCTGTGGTGGTTGTGTACCAGGCTGCTATCACCACTGCCCCCCACTCACAACCTGCATCACACCTGTAAATAAACACTGGTATATTCTCCTCATGGCAACTGGCATCACTGGTCTGCTTATTGAGGTGGTCTCGGCCAATAAGGCTTTGCACTGTTTGGGAGCGGATGGAAATACTTACTTGTGTAGTGATCTGCATCATGTCTGGAGAATACCAGTACTGATAGGGATGGCACTACACACAATGTTTGCACCACCTGCCGGGATATTTTGGGAACCAGAATTATTCCCTAGAGAATTCTTCAGGGTAATTACCCCGCTGGCTGCACCTGCCAATAATGACAAGGTAACAACAACCTTCCACCAACTGTGCACACTGTCTCACGAGCCTTACTCCCTGCTGTTCCACCCTGGGGCCAGCGCTACAGTGGAGGTGGGCGGTGAGATCGTGTGGTGCCCGCGCCCCGGCTGTGGCACACTGGCCAACCCCTACTGGGTGAAGAGGGACGAGGGTGATGTGATGGAGTGTAATATTTGCCAGACCGCTTTCTGTCTCCCAAACTCCTCCAAGTGCAGGCAGCTGGAGATGCAGGATGTTCACTGTGTTGTGGGCAAGGCAGGGACCCGACCACTAGTGGTGGTGGTCGTTGACACGCACTTCCCTCCGCTGGGAACCGACATTATTGCCTGGTCCGAATCTGACTTGTCTCTCCATGTGGAGGTCATGGTTTGTAAACAGACAACCCACAGTCCACCCAAGAGCAGATGCCAGCTGCCGTTTTTGGTCCGGCAAGGATGGCTGTTAGTGGCAGAACGGGGTGGCAAGCTGGTGGTGGTGTGGGACCGCAAAGAACGCCCTCACTACAGTATCCTGGAGGCACTGGTGGAAGCGACGAAGCACGTGGTGACTGAGGTGATTGCAGTGGGAATTGCAGCCGAACCATTGCAGCATCCAGTGCTCGTGAGTGGCCTGGAACGGACTGGTGGTGTGCTGAGGGTGGTGGAGGTGTGGGTGGATGTGGTAAAGCATCTGAAGAATCCCACCTTCCTCCCCTGGGGTGTGAGGGCTGTGCTGGTGCTCAAGTGCACGCCAGGGGTGGTGCTGGGGAGAGCATGGGGTCGCGGAGTGACCTGGGAGAGTGTGGGTGTGAGTCTGGCATGTCTGGAGGGAGAGCCACTGGTGGGGCTGGATCTGTGGCTGAATCACACTGATCTGGCAACAAGCACCTGTCTCAC
Organism: Coenobita brevimanus; assembly: GCF_032717465.1. NCBI lineage: Eukaryota > Metazoa > Arthropoda > Malacostraca > Decapoda > Coenobitidae > Coenobita > Coenobita brevimanus. The sequence goes on along the minus strand of NC_137032.1, from coordinate 3,927,568 downwards.
TGACCCAGATGAACACCAGGTTCACATCCAGTTCCAGCTCACCTACACGCACACCGATGGCCGCTCCA
>NC_137032.1:3890000-3922500 GCF_032717465.1 Coenobita brevimanus | reverse complement strand
ATCTAGATAAAGTGTTATATGTACTTTTTTTTTTTCACAACCCATGAGATAGTGATGATGATGATGATGATGATGATGATGATGATGATGATGTTGAGGAGGAGGAGGAGGAGTGTGTAAGCTTGGTACTGTACAGCTGGCACGATCTCTGAATACCTGTCAAAATATGCAGGCTTCAGGTGTCTAATTAACGCCAGGTGAGACGTCGGAAAGGCGAGGTGCATTTGGGTCCGTATTCTCGTACGTTAAGGAGGTTCCCTAACACCTCCTCCTTACCGTTTTATTTTTGGGTACGGCTGGTTAATATTCATTAGTATGACATCAAAGCAGAGTATGGCGATATTACAATGATTTAAGCAACACATAAGAGGATGGTAATGTATAATAAAAAGATAAATAGCTTAGGAAGAGGTGTTTGGGAGCTTCATAAGACGAGAGAATTGGCCCAAGCACCTGTGATGCATGAACGTCGGAAGTTCAAGCTAGACCTTCACACACACACACACACACACACACACACACACACACACACACACACACACACACACACACACACACACAGTCCCAGGTATATGTGTTGCCAACTGTACGTCTGGCATGAGCTCTAAAATACCTTAATCATGGTGGCCTAATTTAAAACTGGCGTGTTTAGACTACCAGCTCCCAGTCGGCTAAATTAAGTTCGCTAATTGAAAGCATTCCCAGCGCTTTTGTTTACTTTGACTTGGAGTTTACGGCGCTAAGGTCGATTTAGGTTTAGGCACACTCATTTTCCTAATTCTGTTGACATATCATCCAGTAAACTAAAACTGAATTGTGCTTATTTTCACCGTGCAGTGTTTATATAGGAATTGGTATTTAGCAACACTCATTTTCCTAACTTTGTATTCATATAGTCCTGTGAGCCTAGATTAAATTGTGTTTATTTTCACCGTGTAGTGTTATTATCGGAATTGGTATTTTCACCGTGTCCTATTATAACTGGAACTGGTATTTTCACCGAGTAATATTATTATTTAAACTGTTATTTTCTCCGTTGGATGATGGCACTGTTCTTCATGATAACTTTATGAAGTACAAGATGAAGTGCACTGAATATAATCAATTTTGAGCTTTGAAAACACAGCTATAATTAATACTCTGACATTCATTATGAAAATAAATTTAAAAAAAATGACGTCCATAGGTGCAAAAATTTAATTAAGCTACAATACGGTGTCTTAAATTTTCTACATCCCTAACATCTTTTCCTAGGCGATTTATTTTGCTTATTACACCTTATTGTCCTATTAAGTCTTACATAAATCCTTCCAATATCGCCAGGCTCTGCCTAAATAACGTACGAAAGGATATTAGCCAGCTATATATAGAAATAAATCGCTAAGGAAGGGGTGCTAGGGAGCTTCCTTACACGACGAGAATACGAACCTATATCATACTACTTTCCACGAATACCTTTCAATAATATACTTAGTTGTGATTAGTAAATAAGCAGCAAAGGAAGCGGTGTTAAGGAAATCAGTAAAGCCAGTAACAATGCCACCTGAGAAAGACATTTTAACCCCTTCACGACAACAGGGTGGGGGGGGTGAAGCGGGAAGAGGCCTTCATGCTGTGGCACTGATATGAGAGTGCGCTGGAGCTGCCTGGTTATTCAGATGTCCTTTAGTCTCCTTCATATCCCCCGACAGGATGATGGTGAAATGTGGAAGGACAACTTTGGCCTGCAGTCCACTGGGTTCCCGTTCAGATGAGCCTGGGGTTGCCACTACTACTACTACTACAACTACAGTACTGCGACTACTACTTCTACTACTACTACTACTATTATTAATAGGCCTACCACAGTCACCACTACTGTCACGAATCAATTCGCGACATTTCCTTTTTGTGAGAAGCCACGAACTAATAGTGGAAAACTCACTGTGTATCGCTCAGTTAACCGTTTCTCTCTCCATTTCGGGGTATACTTTTCAAATAATTCGTCACCGTTTTCAAAAAGTGACCGATTTAATGCACGTCACTAAGTGCGCTACTGAGCGATACAATTATTTCTTTATCGTTTGCCTCTGCTTCCCTCAACCGTTAGCCACGCCTTGCGTCCTGCCCATTCAATGTATTTGAATTCAGTTTTGTGTTTGCTGTGACGGAGAAAGGGTCTGTGCTCAGAAGTGGAGAGGTCAGCTAGCACCCCAAGCTCCATTAGTACAGTTAATCCCAGCTCTCCCACCTTAGTGGTGATACACAGTATTCATCGACTGGTATTTCTTTTGTGTATTTTGTAGTTTTAAGAGCTTAGTTAAGGTGTTTTTCCTAGGCGTAAGTATTTAGCTTCTGTGTGAGTGAGCGAGTGCGTCTCATTTAATTTGATTTGAAATGTAATGTTAAATTTATTTTTGTAATTAATAAATTTAACAGTTCTATTTCTTGAGCTTAATGTAGAGTAAATCTTGTTTCATTTCTCCATAATTAAGCTTATTTTCCATACAGCTCCTAGCTTGCATAAACGTTTACTATTCATAACTGGTACTTAGACCAGTCTTGTTGTATTAACTTAAAATCCGTTGTGCCAGGAGTTAATGCATCAGCAAGAACCTGATGTTATTATTATTAGTATTAGTTATTTATTGTCAGGGGTGATGTAACTTTCTCCAGAGGCTAACAGTACAGTAATTCAGCAATTGTGAGTAATTAGTCTCTGCTGAGTACTGTTGAGAAAGTTTATAAATTCTCGTTCTTAGAGAATCTTAGCAAATCAGCGTAAAGTAATCGTTGCTTGATGTAGCAAGACAATCATTGTCTCTGCTCTTCAATATTATTGAATATTATTATCAAATTAAATAATATTTAACCATTTATATCAAAATTACCGTGATAATATAAAAACACCGTGACAATTGGCGACCTCGCCAGGATATTAACTCCTAGCTCTATAGCTATTCACGAGATAGTGCTCACTCATTCATATTTAGGTATTTATCATTAAAGTTTATAGGCACAAGCTTACTGGTGTTTACCCTTAATTTAGCAAGTGAATTTTGCTTTATTAATCAATAGAATACTTAACTCTAGTTTATTTTTGGTAACGCCAGACAATTTTATTCGCTTCTGGGAAGTCGCCGTACCCATTGTGTTTATTATTGAGTCTTCCCAGTCATTTACATTTTTTATTTATTCTTTGCCAGTTAACTGGATAAGACTGGTCACCACTAGCTTGTGTCTGTACTCTTTTTTTTTTTTTTTTTTTTTTTTATGCGAGGAAGAAGGAACCAAAGGCCATGAGCCCGCAGTAACAGTTCCCTCCAAGAGAAAAACAAAATACAATAGAGAGCCAAATTCAAGATCCGATCATTTTGAGATGCCTGGACACACTACGTTTGAAAGACTGGAGATCATAGGCAGGAGGAAATACAGACAGAGGGAGACAGTTCCAGAGCTGACCTGTTGCATAAATGAAAGACTGGGAGTAACGGTTAACTCTTGCATTAGAGAGTTGGACAGAAAAGGGATGAGAGTTTGCTGCCAGACGGGTGCTACGCGCCCGTCGTAGAGGTGGAGGAATGCAAGCAGACAGTTCAGAGGAGCAGTGACCATTAAAGTAGCGATAGAAAAGAGATAAAGATGCAACAGTGCGGCGAAGAGACAGAGGTTGAAGGGAGTCAGTAAGAGGAGGAGAGTTAATGAGACGAAAAGCCTTTGACTCCACCCTATTGAGAAGAGCTGTATGTGGGGAGCCTCCCCACACATGAGAGTTGTACTCCACACAGGGGCGGATCAAACCCCTGTATAGAGTCAACAATTGTGCAGGGGTAAAGAAAGAGCGGAGTCGGCTTAGCACACCCAATCTCTTGGAAGCAGATTTTACAAGAGATGTAATATGATCTTTCCAAGATAAGTCCCGAGTAAATGAAACCCCAAGCATGTTCAAGGATGATGCAGGATTAATCTGAATATTATTAAACATTAGTGGGTATACCTGTGGAAGATTTTGTCGGGTTGATAGGTGTAAGAACTGAGTCTTAGATGCATTAAAGACAACCATATTATTTTTACCCCAGTCAGAGATATGAGCCAAGTCAGACATTAGGTGTGCCATAGCCTCATCCCTTGTTTCTTGAAGTAACTGTTGAGATGGGCGTTGCGGGAACCGAATGGAAAGATGAAGAGGTGGAGTCATCAGCGTATGAGTGGATAGGGTTAGATGTACAGCTTAGAAGATCATTGATGAATAAAAGGAAGAGAGTTGGTGATAGGACAGAGCCCTGAGGAACACCACTGTTGATAGATCTAGGAGAAGAACGATGGCCGTCTACGACAGCGGCTATAGAACGACCAGAAAGGAAGCTAGCGATGAAGGCACAGATAGAAGGATAGAAACCGTAGGAGGGCAGTTTGGAAATTAAAGATTTATGCCAGACTCGATCGAAAGCCTTTGAGATGTCAAGTGCAATGGCAAAGCTTTCGCCAAAGTCCCGAAAGGAGGATGACCAGGAGTCTGAAAGGTAGGTGAGAAGATCGCCAGTGGAGCGTCCCTGACGGAACCCATACTGACGATCGGAAAGAAGGTTGTGATAGGAAAGATGCCTTAAAATTTTTATTAAGAATTGACTCGAAAACTTTTGAAATACAGGACGTTAAAGCAATTGGACGATAGTTGGAGGGTTGGGAGTGGTCACCCTTCTTTGGGACTGGCTGAATGAGAGCAAACTTCCAGCAAGAAGGAAAGGTACAAGTTGACAGACAAAGGCGAAATAGTTTGCCTAGGCAGGGTGTAAGCACAGAAGCACAGTTTTTGAGAACAACAGGAGGGACTCCATCAGGCCCATATGCCTTGTTAGTACTGAGGCCAGTAATGGCAGAAAATACATCAACTGAAGAAATTTTAATGTCAGCCATGAGGAAGTCAGAGGGGGAAGTGATGGAGGAACAGCACCGGAATCGTCTAAGGTGGAATTGGAGGAGAAAGTCTGTGCGAAGAGATCTGCTTTATCAGTAGAAGAAACAGCTACAGAACCATCAGAGTAGAAAAGAGGAGGGAAGGATGATGAGGTAAAGTTGTTAGAAAGATTTTTGGCAAGGTGCCAGAAGGAGCGAGAAGAATTCGAGTTGGAGAGTTGAGAGCATTTAGTATGGATGAAATTATTTTTAGTAGAGCGAAGAACAGACTTAGCACGATTCCGGGCAGAAACGTAAAGATTATATGATTCAGGGGTGGGTTGGCTCCGGTACCTTTTGTAGGCCTTCTCCTTGTTGCGGACAGCATTAGAACAAGCGTGATTAAACCAAGGCTTTCTTGCGTTAGTCAAAGGATATGAGAAAGGAATGTATGCTTCCATGCCCGAGAGAATAACCTCCGTAATGCGCAAGGCACACTCAGATGGCTCACGGCCATGGAAGCAATAATCATTCCAGGGAAAATCAAAGAAGTACTGCCTGAGGGCCTCCCAGTCCGCAGCTCCAAAATGCCAGAGACGACGTTTCCCTGGAGGGTCCGCAGGCCGTACTGGAGCGATAGGACAGGTTAAGGTAATAAGGTTGTGATCGGAGGAGCCCAACGGAGAGAAAAGATTAACAGAGTAAGCAGAAGGATTAGTTGTGAGGAAGAGGTCAAGTATGTTGGAGCTCTCTCCAAGGCGGTCAGGGATACGGGTAGGGTGCTGTACAAGCTGCTCTAGGTCATTAAGGATAGAAAAGATGTAGGCTTGTTCACCAGGTGGATCCGTGAAAGGAGAGGAGAGCCAAAGGTGGTGGTGAACATTGAAATCTCCAAGAATGGAGATTTCAGAGAAAGGAGAAATGGACAGAATGTGTTCCATCGTAGAAGTAAGATAGTCGAAGAATTTTTGATAGTCAGTAGAATTAGGGGATAAGTAAACAGCACAGATATATTTAGTCAGAGAATGACAGGAAAGCCGAAGCCAGAGAGTGGAGAATTCAGAAGAATCAAGTTCAGGAACACGAGAGCAAGATAAGTCGTTGCGTATGTATACACAACAGCCACCTTTGGCTTTGAAATGAGTATAGAGAAAGTAGGAGGATACAGAAAAGGGTTTGCTGTCAGTTGCCTCAGACAGCTGAGTCTCCGTTAGAAAAAGAAGGTGAGGTTTAGAGGAGGAGAGGTGGTGCTCAACAGAGCGAAAGTTAGATGAAAGGCCGCGAATGTTGCAGAAATGAAGAAGAAGAGAGTCAGACAGTGGTTCCAGGCACCTCGAGTCGTCACCGGGAGAGGGGCAGATGGCGGGGGCATTTATGGTCCCCCCCCCTGGGGACTCCGAGGCTGGGTGAATCAACGCCATTTTTGGTAAATTTTTACTTGTGTTTATTAGTATTCGTCGCTAAGCAGTCAGTACTCAGTTTCGGTTACTTAGTAAATTGAGCATCATGGCAGCCAGTGCTTATGTACAGGAAGCCAAAGATATTGGTCTCACAGACCCAGAGAAAATACAGAGTTACGTTCTCTCACGGTTCAATTACGAGCAAGAACGTGAGAAAGATGCTCGTGAAGAGCGTAGGATTCAGCGCGAATACGAGCGAGAACAGCGCGAACACGAGCAGAAACAACGCGAGCTCGAGTTAGAAAAAGAGCGAGAACAGCGCGAACACGAGCGAGAACAGCGCGAATACGAGCGTGAACAACGAGACAAAGAACGAGAACATGAACTTGAAGTGCTGAAGCTCAAGCGAGATTCCTTGGCTTCAGACACGTCTGGTGCAGTTGGTCAAAGCTCCACGAGCGTTCTCCCTGCACATGTCCTGGCGACCCCACGCATCAAGCTTCCTTTATACAAGGAAAGCGAGCGAATCGAGCCGTACATAGCTCGTTTTGAGAACATGGCAGACTTATATCAACTGGATGAGGCAGCTAAGCGGCTTCAGTTTCTTAGCCTATTTGAGGGCCCTGCCCTCGATATTCTCCACAGAATTCGTGGAGACAATCTCACATATGAGATGATGAAAGCTGCACTCATTAAGGCGTATGGTCTCACAGTAGACGACGCCAAAGTTCAGTTCATGCGAGCTCGTCTCCAAGACAAGGAGACAGCTGTTCAGTTCCTTGATCGTCTCACAGCTTACTTAAATGAGTGGATGGAGAAAGATGAAACTCCTTCCACGCGTGAGGGGATAATTGACCTTATGCTGCGTACACAGCTAGAGAGGTCGTGGCCTGCTGAGCTCATAGCACAGCTTAAGATCTGCCAGGTGAAAGATGCCAGCCAAATGGCAGAGAAGGCTGACGCATTCTTTACTGCATACGGGTATCAAGCTCGTAAGCAAAACACCTGGAGCAGAAAAAGATACTGATAAGTCTGGGAAGCAGTCTCAGACTGAATCCCAGCAACAAGGTCATTCTCAGAATAATGGCCAAGGTCCAAAACCGCAGTGGAAGGACCAGGGGCAAAACACTCAGAAACCTGAGTGGAAGCGGTACAACAAGCACCCCAACCAGCAGCAGTATCAGCCACGCAACCGACCGTCGGGACAAACTTTTTCACCACCAGCTCAAAAGAGGCAGGAAGCAAATGCAGCCTTCATTCCTCAGCAGCAGCACGGTGGTCACGTCCCTACCAGTGTGGGTACTTCCCCACAGTTCACTAGTCCCACAGTGACAGTGAACCCTCCTCCACAGATGGCCAATGTTCCATCTTCCCAAGTATGTAATTCTCAAGGCACAATGTTCGCCGCATCAATTCAGCAGCCTCATGAGTGGCTAGCTGCTTCCTCCACAGGCCCTCCCACAGGTGACAGTACCTTCCTTGTTCAGCAAGGGTTTGTGGGAGACATTCCTGTGAAGGTCCTGAGAGACAATGGTTCCTCAGGTTGCTCTGTTAAGCAGAGTTTGGTTCGGCCTGAACAGTATACAGGTCGACAGATCCATGCAAAGCTTATTGATGGATCAGTGAGATTGTTCCCTGAGGCATGTATCCAGGTGGCATCTCCATTTTATACTGGTATGACACTTGCAGTTGTCATGCCAGAGCCTCTATTTGACTTAATAGTAGGCAATATTAATGGAGTCAAGGATAGTTGCTCCGATGGCGCTACTCAGACTTCGGCTGCTGCGGTGACACGAGCCATGACTGAGGCTCCAGACTGTGTCACCCCAGTGATCATTGAATCGCCGCAAGATCTGATGTGCAGTCAACTTGTTGTACAAGAACAACATTCTGACCCGACACTTGCTGCCGTGCGGAATAAACAAAAGGGTCGAGTGATTAAGTATTCACGGGGAGGTCGAGCCAAGTTTCTTCGCAAACAAGGACGGCTCTACCGTGAGTCACGAACACCCGAGGGCGAGGTTCGACTGCAGTTTGTCGTTCCCGCCAAGTACCGCCTAGCAGTGTTACAATGGGGTCATTGTTCAGCCTCAGGAGGTCACATGGGCAAAAGGAAGACCCAGGGCCGTATCCGAGCTGACTTTTTCTGGCCAGGGATGGGACGGGACATAGATAGTTTTGTCCGTTCTTGCAGTGTGTGCCAAAGTATCACCACTAATCAGGGACATGCCCTTCCTGTGCCATTTGTAACTACACCTGTAATCTCTGAGTCAGTTGAGAGACAGGGTAGTGAAGTGGGTTCAGACCTGACGTCTCGCCCATGGGCCCCACAGGACACATTATGTCCAGGGCCTGTACATACATATTATGTACCGTAAGTTAAGGGGGAAGTTGAGAGGCGACTTGAGGCTATGGAAGACCCAAGTTTGCATAAGGATTCTCAGCTTCCCAGTACTAATAGAAGTACTGTAGGTTAAGGGGGAAGTTCGAGAGAGAACTCCGCAGAGGCGACTTGAGGCTATGGAAGACCCAAGTTTGCATAAGGATTCTCAGCTTCCCGGTACTAATAGAAGTACTGTAGGTTAAGGGGGAAGTTCGAGAGAGAACTCCGCAGAGGCGACTTGAGGCTATGGAAGACCCAAGTTTGCATAAGGATTCTCAGCTTCCCGGTACTAATAGAAGTACTGTAGGTTAAGGGGGAAGTGAGAACTCTGCAGAGGCAACTTGAGGCTATGGAAGACCCAAGTTTGCACAAGGATTCTCAGCTTCCCGGTACTAATATAAGTATTGTATTGTAGGTTAAGGGGGAAGTGAGAACTGCAGAGGCGACTTGAGGCTATGGAAGACCCAAGTTTGCACAAGGTTTCTCAGCTCTCCGATATTAATATAAGTACTGTAGGTTGAGGCACAGGTTGAGGACCCGTGTGCAGTTCGAGGCTATGGAAGACCCGAGTTTGCACAGGGATTCTCAACTGGCCGACCATAATCGTGTGCTAAAATTAATGGCGACCTCGAGTGTACTTTTCATAGCATGTACTGACTGCTAGCCAGAGAGAGTAATTGTAACATAATAAGAATTTTGTCTCATTGACACTTTTGATGCTCCACCTTAATTGGTTTTGCAGGTTCAGCAATGGGTGTAGCAGTTTTGCTGTGCGGACCAGCTGATCGTCTGCCGCACGCTGCTGCCTCTTCTCCTCTGCCTTCGTCGTCGCCATATTATTTACTGTCATTTTACACGTAGGTACAGTTACACTACAACTGTCACACCTACACCGTGTATTACATACACCACGCTACACAACAATTAGTTGTCAGTGTAAATGTAGCGAATTTTCGCTCAGTTTGACCTGAGTACAGGATTTTCACCGTCGTCACGGAGTTTTTCCCTCAAGCTTGCTTCCATTAACGTAAATACGAGGTTTTTCGCTCACTGACGACTGCGACTTTCTCCTGTAGCAGGATAGCACACACACCACAGTGTGAATCTTGTGTGACTGAGTTAGGATTTATATGTATGTATATTGAAATCTTTCTTCTGAAGGAAGAAAGATTTAATTTTCATGGGGCGTAATGTCACGAATCAATTCGCGACATTTCCTTTTTGTGAGAAGCCACGAACTAATAGTGGAAAACTCACTGTGTATCGCTCAGTTAACCGTTTCTCTCTCCATTTCGGGGTATACTTTTCAAATAATTCGTCACCGTTTTCAAAAAGTGACCGATTTAATGCACGTCACTAAGTGCGCTACTGAGCGATACAATTATTTCTTTATCGTTTGCCTCTGCTTCCCTCAACCGTTAGCCACGCCTTGCGTCCTGCCCATTCAATGTATTTGAATTCAGTTTTGTGTTTGCTGTGACGGAGAAAGGGTCTGTGCTCAGAAGTGGAGAGGTCAGCTAGCACCCCAAGCTCCATTAGTACAGTTAATCCCAGCTCTCCCACCTTAGTGGTGATACACAGTATTCATCGACTGGTATTTCTTTTGTGTATTTTGTAGTTTTAAGAGCTTAGTTAAGGTGTTTTTCCTAGGCGTAAGTATTTAGCTTCTGTGTGAGTGAGCGAGTGCGTCTCATTTAATTTGATTTGAAATGTAATGTTAAATTTATTTTTGTAATTAATAAATTTAACAGTTCTATTTCTTGAGCTTAATGTAGAGTAAATCTTGTTTCATTTCTCCATAATTAAGCTTATTTTCCATACAGCTCCTAGCTTGCATAAACGTTTACTATTCATAACTGGTACTTAGACCAGTCTTGTTGTATTAACTTAAAATCCGTTGTGCCAGGAGTTAATGCATCAGCAAGAACCTGATGTTATTATTATTAGTATTAGTTATTTATTGTCAGGGGTGATGTAACTTTCTCCAGAGGCTAACAGTACAGTAATTCAGCAATTGTGAGTAATTAGTCTCTGCTGAGTACTGTTGAGAAAGTTTATAAATTCTCGTTCTTAGAGAATCTTAGCAAATCAGCGTAAAGTAATCGTTGCTTGATGTAGCAAGACAATCATTGTCTCTGCTCTTCAATATTATTGAATATTATTATCAAATTAAATAATATTTAACCATTTATATCAAAATTACCGTGATAATATAAAAACACCGTGACAACTACTACCACCACTTCTACTACTACTGCTGCTACTACCACTTCTACTACTACTGCTACTACTACTGCTACTACTACAGCTACAACGGATGGGCGGAATGGATCTTAAGTTGAATGAAACTGTCATCAGTGGCAAGAAAGAATTATTATTTATCCTTGTAGTGTATGACATGGCCAGATATATATAGCTGAAATAATTATTTCATACATACACATTTATTATACATATACATTCATACATATTATACATAAGCAAGTATTTGGTGAATTAGTACAGGGAAACTACTCTGCTGAAGAATGCCATGTCGTAGAATGTGTATATAGATTTATTCCTTGTTAGTGTTACATGGCATATCTAATGAATTCACGAGATATTTGGTGGGCAAAAACCCCCACTGGCCTCTCCACTGAAACTTAGGGGCGGAGGTAACTTTCTCCCTCGTCCCCCCTACACACACTTTCGGTGCCTTTGTAAGGGTAAGGCATCACTTTTTAAGATCTTTTAGCGGTACTGTTCGGGTCAGTGGACTTGCTAACGTTAGTGCAAGAAAAACTGAGGTTGGAGAAGTCTGTTAGTAATTAAAAACCGTAGGAGATACCACTGCATTTGGTATCTGCATGAGTCCACACTCCACACCCGTCACACTCTGCAGCATCTTCATTGGCAGCGCTAACCCATTTGCGCCCTGTGTCCTCAGAATCGGACGGGACTGGGTATTTTCAGAAGTTAATAAAGAAGGGAACCCCGGGGTACGGACCTACGAGCTTTGAGACTGTAAGCTGGTAGGTGGAGGGCGGTACGTTTCATACCCCTCCAGCACAATCCCTCACACAGGAACCCTGGGAGCTAATGGGTCAGTGCTATAGCCCTAACAAGTATTTAGTATGGACGGTGGATACTAACGTCGAAGTGGTGACATGTGAAGGTGTATGGTACGTTGAAGGACTACTTTGCCTCCTAGAACGAGCTGTAAATCATATGCCCAATCGGTGGCATAAAAAAAAAATGATGTCAGACGATTGCATAGACCGCTTGATCTTGATCTTAGTTGCCTATTCTGGACGAATACCTACCAGGTGTGAGGAAAGTGCAGTAATAATTATGTCACTCACAGGTAAATTATCGCAGGCAGACCAGCGAAAGGCTCTCCACTGGTCTTAATAGCCCTAACTTTGGAAGAATAATTATCCTCCTCACAAGTTTCTCCTCCTCAGTCATAGCTGAGAGTAAACCTGGACCCGTTTGTGGCCACCCTTTTCAGAATTGCTGTCTCTTCCGTTCCATCCTAGCTAAGGCGTGACGCATTGCCCAGTCTTCATCGCCATGGCGCATGAAATAAGGCCAAGCTTTTGTGTACATTACAACAAGCGCGATGAACATAAACGGCATCAGTCCAAACGCTACGACCGTATGCGCAGGGAAGGCAAACACGATAACCGTAAACACCACCAGGGGCGTTGCACACAAGAGCCCAACGCCCACTTGGTTCAGGGGTGGGAATGGGCGTCGGACATAGCGAAGCGAGGAAGGTATACCCGAACTGCTGGAGGGTTCAAATATGCCGTAGGCCTCGATGGTGGCGAGGTCAGGGACGCGGGCGATGTCGGAGACGTGGGTGGGATCGGGGACTTGGACGGGGTTGGGGACGCAGTAGATGTGGGCGTAGGTGGGGTAGTGGTCGTTCCCGTAGCACCAGCCACGGAACCGCCTCCACATCCCCATCATCACCCCCGACACTAATTTCAACATTCTCTTCGCAAACATTTTTTTTTTCTATTTCTTTTCGATACTTAAAGTCAAAGAATGTTTTAGTTAATGAAGTTGGTCTTTGGGGAACGTGAAAAAGATATTATGGGGTGTAAAAGGGGTTAATTGATACGCGATACTGGTCCTTTATCGTTATCGCCCTCACCTCCCTCTAACTTTGGGGTGAGATATGGTAGGGTTCAGAGGCTTGTTCGTTCTGTGTATCCTTTTTGCACTTTCTTTTTATCCCGGAAAGTCTTGATTAGGTTAGGTTTGTTTTTAATGTATCAGATTAGGTTCGGTTAATCTGTTAGGTTAGGTTAGGATAGGATAAGCTAGATAAACAACTAAAAAACAGAACAAAACAGGAGGGTGACTATCCTTGGAAAATCAAGCTTATCAGGTAACGCAAAAATGGAATGTAGAACGAAAATCTGGTTAACATATTTCGCACTTTTTCTTATCCAGGACAGATTAGGTTAGGTTAGATTTGTTTTCATAGGATCGACTTAGGTTAGTTAGTTAGTTAGGTTAGGATGGGATAGGTTAGGTTCTGCTTCACATTTCTTATTTAGAGATTAATGTAGGTAAAGAAATGTACTGGTGTTGTGATGAGGAGGGGTAGACTGATATGGTCTGGGCACGTTGAGGGGATGGAGGATGACGATTGGGTGCCGATCGTGAGAAGTGTGAACGATGGGGGTAGGGTTGCGAGAGGAAGGCTGAAAAAGACCTGGGACGAGGGGTAAGGGACTGAATAGGGAGGATGCCAGAGATCGAGCAGCGTGGGGAGCAGCCATTAGGCAACCAAGGCCGACGGTACAACGACAATACGAATCTAGTAAAGAAATTAGTAGCCTCCTCTCACCTTCCACACCCAATTGTCATCCTCCATCCTCACAACATGTCCAGACCATTTCAATCTACCCCTCCTCACCACATGACCAATTCCCATCCTTCCTTTCAACTCATCACTCGCAATCTTACCCTCTCCAGTCCTCTATTTCATAGTAATATTTACTTAAGGCTGCTATCTCTACTACTTGGCCCGCTGTACAAATGAGCAACTAGAGTGAAAGAGGAGTTCTGGGCAAATGTAGAAGCATGTTTGAAGAGAACTGAGAGTAGGAAGAGAGTGTTTCTGACTGGAGATATGAGAGGAGAAGTGTGGAATGATAGAAAAGATAGGGTGGATGGATTGTGTGGCGTATCCTCTGAATGGAAGGGAATAGTAATGCCGTAGCGGACATTTTCTTAGAACCTGACAATATCCGATAATTTTTCCAGGCACAGACTTATCCACAGGTATACATGGCGAGCGATGACGATGATGGGAGGTGAATTAGGCGAATATAAATCAGTGACTGACAATGTGAGTGTGGGTGGTCAAACGAAAAGATATGTGTCTGATACTAGAGACTTTGAAAATGGATTGTCTGATCACTATATAGCAGTGTCAAAAACAGAGATGCAAATGTAGCGGTTGAACAGAGGTAAGGGAGGATATAAGGCCGCTATAAAGAGAGCAGAGAGGCTGCAGGAAGAGGAAACAGAGAGGAGTAGAGGAGAAAGATGAAGGAGTGACTGGGTATATATGATTTGGAGCAGTTGAGGGAAGGATAGGGTTTGTGCAAGGTATTAATAGAACTTTGGGTCAATGTCAACACTACCAGCTCTTCTATTTAACTTTTTTTTTTTTTTCTTTCACCGCCTTGTGTTTGTCCTGTAGGGGTTGATTTGATGTTGAAGGTTATCAGGTACGTGTTTTTGGAATCTAAACTAACCTTATCTAATCAAACCAGAAGGGATAGTAGTGTATTCAGATGGCATTAACCCTGCTTTGCCACGCGTAACGATACAATGACGCCCACCCCTTACCAAAGATACCGTCCTCTTCATTATATATCTTATGCAGGGACAGATAATACTAGTGTAATATCTTTAAGCACTTTTCCCACAACCTGCAGCATCAAATCTTTCCACAAAGGTTAAATACAAGTTGGTGAAAAAGAGGAAAACCCCCGAAAAAGAGGAGCTCGTAAAGTGAAGTACTGTGAGGACTAGAAGAAGGCGTAAAGAGGCGAATGAAGCAGCGTGATGCAATGAGGTGAAGTGAGCTGTGGAAGAGAAGAAGGAAACATGTAGTGACTGGATAGGAAGAAGAGGAATGGAGAGTGTGGTGTGACGAAAAAGAGAGTTCTGTGATGAGGAGAGGAGAGAGGTGAAATGATTAGCAAGAGAGAGAGTATGAAAAGAGTGGATGAGGAGTATGGAAGAAATCTGAGTGTACAATGGAGAGAATGTAAGATAGAGGTCAAGAAAGTAATACAGGATGGTAAAAGAAGTAGCAGAGTTGCGAGAGATAAAAAATAGTAGAGTGCTAGTGGAGAACAGTGATCAGACGGAGAGAACATTTTTAAGATCTTGAATATAGTGAAGAAAAGAATGCTTGGGAGATGTAAAGCGAAAAGGGAGGCATAGATAGGTAGGATGGAGGGTTGTGAGGCACTGAAGAGACTCAATATGGGGAAAATACCAAGATCTGACGGAGTGTGTGGAGAAATGTTAAAATATGCGGGAGGGATAGTGATCACCTGATATGAGAAATAAGCAGATAGGCCTGAGAGGAAGGTAGAATTTTAAAGGAACAGAGGTCAGGTATAACACTTCCCTTGTAGAGAGGGAAACGGGAAAGAAAAATGTATGGTAGTCATTCTTCCCAGGGTAACAAGAAAAATGAATGGTAGAATACGAATTGATAAGAGAGAGCGAAAAACTGAGGAAATTGGTTGAAGAGAAGAGAGGTATTTTTAGGAAGGAAAATTGCGTATATCTTGCTCAATACGGAAATGTATTTAGAGAAGGGAAAGAAGTTGTGTGCTATTACCGTGGGCCTGGAGAGAGCATATAACTTAGAAAATAGACAAGGAATTTGGAAGGTGCTGAAAATATACGGAGTAGATAGGAAACTGTTGAATGCTGTCAGGAGTAGCCTGGGTAAAGGGGACGCAAGGGTCGTAATGCATAAGAAAAGTGATGGTGTGTGTTCTTTTATTTAAATGTTGGATTGAAACATTATGTCGTATGCCGCCATGGACACAGAGATATAAGACTAGGCTTTGGATGTTGGACTGCCAGTGGTCAGAGAGGGTAGGATTTGGAAACTGCTTGTACTGTTCTTTGTTGATGATACTGTATTGTTAAGCATAGGTGAGTAGGAGTTGTAAGGTTTGTTGGGACGAATCACGAATGGCTTGTAAGAAACGAAATTTGAGAGGATTGGAGTCATTTTGTGGACAGTGAGAATGAATAGTCAGAAGAATGTGAGTTCTTTCAAATGTTTAGGTAGTGGAAGGGCGCCCACCATCCACTCACTCGATGTAGTGCTGCCTTCGGGTGACTCTTCGCCATACGAATATATATTTTTGGTGGTAACCATTTAACCAAATGTTTTTTGGCGGAATACTATGTTAAGGCAATTATTGTTCGCATAATGCCACTCAGGGACGAGTGAGACTGGTTGCCCTCCCCATAAATGTTAGGACTGAGTAGCCATGTCCCGGGCTCCTACGCTTCCGATGAAAAAAAAAAAAAAAAAAAATACGGGATGGGTGGATGGATGGATGGATAAGTAAGGACGGAAACTCAGAGGATCAAGTTCGTGAAAGGATACAGCATGGAGGAATGGTTTCAGGTTTAGTGAGAGCACTGGTAAGGAATAGGGAAACAGGCATGGGAGTAATAAACCCGCATGACAGTATTATTACCCCAACCCTAACGTATGGAAGTGAGGCTTGGACTTTTTCGAAATTACGTAAGTGGAGCGTGAGAGGAGAGGAAATGGATGGAATTATTTGGAGAGACAGACAGAACGGGGAGGAAGTGGAGGAATGTTGTTGTATTGATGTGGGTGTAGCGAGAAGCATTTGGAGAAGTAGCTTGAGATGTTTTAGTCATGTGGAGAAAAAGGAGAGTGAGGGATTGGTAGGGAGAGTTTATGTAAGGTGGTTTGGTCTGAGGTAATGAGAGGGACCGAGGATGAGATGGAGTGATGGGATGAAGAGATGTGTGTGTGACGGTGTGTGAACTGGAAAGCGGGCAGCCTGACATTGGAGGACATGAGAGATTAGTTTGTGGCCACCACTTCAGGAATTTTAAGGTGGATGGCTAGAAATACAGAAGTAATTTGATTTGTGTTATCCAGTGCTTTTATTAAACAGGATTAACACAATAAACTCCATGAAAGTGCCAAAGTATCAAGATTAATTTAATTAGAATATTATTTGATTTTCATGAGTAACATAAGATTTTGTGCTGGAGAGGAGGACGTTCATATGGTGGCACCGATATAACCAGGCGAATCCGCTGCCTAATTATACAAACTTTCCTCGGCTAGTTCTCTAACCCTTGAAAGGAGGGTGGTAGACTGAAGAAGGGCGCCTTTCTCCTGCACATCGGTTTCACTTTTCAGATGAGCCACGGGACTTCAACAAAAACAGTTATTATTTGTTTTTGTAGGAAGAACTAGAGACAGGGAAACCTTATACACTCTCATTTCATTGTCCATCATGCAAAAAGAATTCACAGTTTCGAGTAGGAATTTTTTGATCTGCCTCCCGCAACTCTACCCTCGACGTTCATCTCTCACACCTTCCGCACACAATTGTCATCATTCATTCTCTTAACATGCCCAGACCATCTCAGTGTCTGTCTGTGAACCCAGGATGGCAGCAGTTCATGTTTCTGAAGGTGGAACAGGATTCAGTGAAGCCACTTCAACGCTCCACGTGTGCATTTACCGTTCTCCTCTGCACTCAGATATTCATCCATGATATAATGGTTACGACCAGTATGGAAATTAATGGTTAGTTAGCTCCTTTAATCTGATGAAATCGAATATATTTCATTCTTGCTATTACCAAACTATTTGTCAACCTGGGAGAGAATTTTCGACCGGAAGGAGTCAGGTACAGTATATGCTTCATTAATTTTTTTTCACATCATGTGGCCTACCCAAAGCTGAACTGAAATTAATTAGAACTCGGAAAACCATAATACTGTATAAATATGTACCTGGACTGAAGGAGTAAAACCTACGAACCTGAAAAGAACCGTGTATAATTTAACACAACCACCGGAGCCGCGCAAACGAGACAGGTTCATTCAGTCTGCGGGGGATCATGTGAAGCAGCTTCGTCATCGTCTACTGGAGCCTCGTGGCGGAGTCTCGCAGTGTCTTTCTGTTAGGTGTCGGGGAGGGGTGTTTCCCGTAGTGGCTAAGGCAGGTGGGCGAGACAGTGAGATAGTGTTTGAACCATATTTGCCCGTTTGACCCGAGATGATTGATTGACTGAATTATGAGCTGCCTTTATTCTTCGTTCATTATCTTGACTTATTATTGCCACCGCTCCTTCAACACTAGGCCACGATGCTAGATACGAAGAAGTGCTGCAATAATGAAAGTAAGGATCCGACACTGAGAGGTAGCCGAAGAGTATCAGTAGAATACAGGGCCTTGAAAATGTGCTGTGGAAAGGATATAAGGACGTAGGATTGTTCCGTTCTGCCATTGAGCTAAGGAATATAAATTGGAAAAGGGCGAAAAATTTCCAACAAGTTAATGTGGATGAACTATAGTGGATATGTAAATAAAACTGTCGCCATGGAAACATATAGTGAGTCTAGCAACTCAGAACACACACACACACACACACACACACACACAACTACATGAAGCAAAAACACACTCAAACACACTTAAGCTGACCATAACTGTGCAGCAACGTAAAGCACACACTCTCAGGGCCAAGCGACAACAAGTAGAAACGATGGAGTGAAAGAAGACAGGGAAAATAATCAGAAGAAGTTGGTAAGTACAGTACAGCTTAGCGTATGACGAAAAAAATTATTCATCCTTTATGTCGTATTAAAGGCTGTATTCCAGATGATCTAGGAGGTTCTTACGTAGTACATCTTCCTTAGCGATTTACTTAGGATATTGTATCTTAGCTTTCTCATCTTAGGTTATTTGTGTTGTTTTAATGTCGACATGGTTTTTCATCAGTAACTTATAACTTACAAGATGATGTTCAGCGCAATGTGCAGAATAACTCGCTAAGGAAGAGGTGTTACGGCATCTTCAAAGCCACTTACCTACGACCCTGTGACGGGCTTCTCTATAGGTTATTGTCGCTCTGGGTCCATTCTGAAATCAGGAGTGTTAGTCTCTGAAACTTCATTTTGTGTGTGTGTGTGTGTGTGTGTGTGTGTGTGTGTGTGTGTGTGTGTGTGTGTGTACGGTGAAGGACAGTTTGCATGTGCGTTTATTTTTGTCCTACATGAGTGAGACTGTTGGTGTACCGTATTAACACTGTTTACTTTACACTGCCAGCTCTCCCCCTCTCCACCTCCCTCCTGCCTTCCTCTCCTTTCCTCATCCCTCCCTCCTCCTTACGTATTTTCTGCCCTCCCTTCTCGTCTCCTCCACTTATCTTCCTCCCTCCTATCCTTCTTTCTCCTCCTTCCTTTCTTTCTGACCTCTCTCCCTTCTTTCCCAAGTTCCTCATCCCCCTCCTTTCCTCCTTCCCTCTCTCCTTTTCACTCTCCCTCCCTCCCTACCCACTTCCTGTCCTCCCTTCTTTACTCCTTCCCTTGCACCATCCTCTTTTCCCTCCCCACTCCCTCCATTCCCTCCCTTCTCCTTCTCTCAACTCCTTCTCCCTCCTACCTTTCCTTCACCCTGCAGTCAATAATTTCTCCATTAGTCTAGACCTGCCAGTCTCATATATTGGTGCGCTATGATGATGGTGATGATGATGATGATGATGATGATGATGATGATGATGATGATGATGGTGATGATGATCCAAAACTTTACTTATGTATCTAAAATGAGAGCAAAACTCCACGGTGCGTTGCAATGATGATGATGATGATGATGAACTAAGCGAAAATATCTGCGACATGTTATTTATGTGTCCCATCCTGGGCACACACACACACACACACACACACACACACACACACACACACACACACACACACACAACTAAATGAATATACAATCATACACACAAGCACATTTGGCAAGCATCAACTCTGTACATGAATATATAATTGTCCACCACCATTTACATAACACGTTCTCCTCACCTAGGCATAGGATTAATATATACTGTATACTGGTTTACGGGATGATCTATATTGTATGAACCCCTTGTTATCTATTCTTCTATCTATCTATGTATGTGTCAGTCTGTCTACCTACCTATCTATCTATCCATATATCTGTCTATATGTCTACCTACCTATCGATCATTCTATCTATCTATCATCCATTACTTTATTCCCCCATCAGGAGCGTAGGGGCCCGAGGCAAGACGACAGGATCCGGAAAATCAAGGTGAGTGTCTAGTCGCCTTTCCCTGAGTGGCAGTATGTGAGCACGAAACCCCAAGCACCGTACAGATGAAAACCTTTATGAGAAACATCGTGCTGGAGCGTCTTATCCCACTAAATCACCAGGCATCCACTATAATATATGGTTACCACCCAACATAAAAATAAGATATATGGTTACCACCCAACGTAATAATGGTTTTCGGAATTCCAAGAAACCTTTTGGCTTGACATCCAGTGTGAAATTCCCTGAAGGTAGCGCCACATCAAATGAGTAGATAGTGGACGCCCTGACCTATTTAGAATGGGAGTCACACTGATTTTTAACATTTTTATATATTTGCAATTTATTTCCGCGCTAAACTATATAAATTTGTAGTTAGTGTGGCGTGATGAAATATTTATATATAAATTTCATGCACTAAATCTGCAACTGAATTTATATCATTCCCGTGGTAGAGTTAAACATGCAAATTTCTTCCGGCCACCTCGTCCGTATTTATGCAGATAGATAGATAGAGAGAGAGAGAAAGAGAGAGAGAGAGATAGAGAGAGAACATAGAAGCCTGAAAGTCCTTTCTGCGTGACTGCCTGAACATTAGTAAATAAACAGCCTCTAATTACAGAAGGTGAGGCGTTAAAAGACATGAATAGCTTAGATAACAGAGCAGTGACGTCTTTAGCGGTAACCCTACAGGCATACAGGTAAAAGGAACATTCTCTAGCGGTGCGATACCTGAAGGAAATTTGGCAAGAAAGGAAGAAAATAGTTTGGTACGAAACTGAAGCTACTTTTAGATCTGGAACCATTGCTAAGTATTATGCATTTTTTCCTTCTATATACTTACATGCGCAGTTCTGCATGTATGAATTTATCGACATACGTATTAGATAAATGAATAACTTAACAAATTATTTATGCAGTGATGGCCAGGGAGTAAAGGAGTAATCCACTTGTACAACTATGTTCAAACGATTTTTATTCAGGAAATGATTCTTTATAGATCTGATAACTTATTAAACTAGCCAGGGAAAGGAGCCTCGATAATGGAATTAATAACTTTCTAATAGTAGATAGGGATAACCACCATCTACTCATTCGATGTAACGCTGCTTTCAGGGAATTTCCCTTTTCTCTATTTCCTTCCCTTCTTCTTTCAGTTTGATCCATCCTACCCTTCCCTTCCCTCCCCTCTGCCTTCCCTTCCCCCTCGTCTTCCCTCTTTCCTTCCCTTCTCTCTTCCCATCCTCCCATCCCTCTTAATTTCCCCTCTCTTTCCCATTTCAATTCATTTCACTCCTCACTTCCTTTCCCTCTTTCCGTCCTCCTCTCCATCATCCCTTCTCTTCCCTCTTCCCCTCCTCCCTTTCCAACGCCTCTCCTCACCTTCTTCCTCATCACCCCCTTCTAATTTTCAGATACATAGCATTGGGTAATTAAGTAATATACCTAGGGGAAGGATATTATGAGAAAGAGAGAGAGAGAGAGAGAGAGAGAGAAATCAGTCCTCATTATCTATTACAACCTTAACCCTTTTATCCCTGGACATCGTATTTATTATATTCTTGCTACCCTCAGGCGATTTTACTTAATCCAAGGAAGTATATTGCGGTTTATTCCTGCTACCACAAGACGATTTTATTCATCTTCAGTGAGACCTCATTTGATGGAGGGGGTTATTCAAGTCTATAACTAACCCATCAGATACTAAAAATCATCCTCTAAATAAAATCGTCTGGAAGTGCAAGAATAAAGTGAAAAACACCTTACCTGGGTGCAGTTATTAACTATTTTCAGGTGGAAGATGCAATATGTATTTTGCTCTTGCTTTCTTCTTCTTTTTTTTTTTTTTTGTAAGTTCAGGTGAGATATTTCGAAGTGGAGGAGTTAGATATAGCCTTCTTTGATCCCTTCTTTATTAGGGTATTCTCGTAATCTAAGAAAATAAAAAATGAATTACATGGTAGCGTAGCAGTAATAATATATATATATGTATATATATATATGTATAAAGGCAAGGGTGATAAGTATGAATGTACTAGCTTTAGGGGTATAAGTCTGTTGAGTGTTGTAGGTAAAGTGTATGGTAGAGTGTTAATTATGAGAGTTAGAGAGGGTACAGAGGGAGTGATTAGTGATGAGCAGTGTGGCTTTAGGAGAGGGAGGGGATGCGTTGATCAGGTGTTTGCTGTGAGACAAGTGTGTGAAAAGTATTTAGCGAAAGGCAAGGATGTGTTTTGGGCATTTATGGATTTAGAGAAAGCGTATGATAGAATTGATAGGGAGGCTTTGTGGACTGTTTTAAGATTGTATGGACTTGATGGTAGGTTACTAAAAGGGGTGAAAAGTTTTATGTAAATAGTAGAGCGTGTGTAAGAGTGGGAAATGCTGTGAGTGATTGGTTTCCCGTGAGAGTGGGGCTGCGACAGGGATGTGTGATGTCGCCTTGGTTGTTTAATATTTACATGGATGGTGTTGTAAGGGAGGTGAATGCAAGAGTTTTAGGTGGAGGTCTGGGTCTGGTAAATGTTGATGGAGGAGAGTGGAATCTGAAGCAGCTGCTGTTTGCAGATGATACTGCACTGGTGACTGATTCAGAGGAGAGATTGAGACAGTTGGTAGAGGAGTTTGGAAGGGTGTGTGAAAGGAGGAAATTGAAAGTAAATGAGAATAAGAGTAAAGTGATGAAGTGTACGAGGTTGATAGATGGTAGGGGGATGAATATAGTTTTGAATGGTGAGTTGCTTGAGGAGGTAGATTGTTTTAAATATCTAGGGTCACATGTTGCTGTGGATGGAAGAATAGATGCAGAAGTGAAGTTTAGAATAAATGAAGTAGGAAAGGTGCTGGGAGGAATGAAAAAAGTGTTTAAATGTCGTTCGCTTAGAATGGATGTAAAGAGAAGGCTGTATGAGGGTGTTGTGGTACCGACTGCATTATATGGGGCTGAAACATGGAATATGGGTGTAGCAGAGAGGAAAAGTTTGAATGTAATGGAGATGAGATGTCTGAGGAGTATGTGTGGAGTGACGCGTATGGATCGAGTGCGAAATGATGAAGTGCGAAGGAGAACTGGAGTTGTTCGGGAGATGGCTGGTAGAGTTGAGCAGAGGGTGTTGCAATGGTTTGGGCATATGGAGAGAATGGATAATGAGCGATTGGTGAAAAAGATAACTAGATCTGATGTGAGAGGTGTAAGACTGAGAGGAAGACCACGAATAGGATGGATGGACAGTGTGAAGAGAGCGCTGGATGCGAGAGGGATGTCTGTTGAGCAAGGAAGAGTGGCTGTGCGTGACAGAAATAAATGGAGAGAAATTGTGAATGAATAAGTGATGACGCAGCCCTGAGGGATATTCTCCGCTTTTGGTCTGATCAGCTAGTCAGGTCAGGTGCGGGTAAGGGGATGGGTCTGTTATGATGTGGCAGGGGTAAACCAGTTCTGCTGTCGGGCCCTGCTGTGGATGTCACTGATTGCATTGCGCAGTTGACCCTTGTGCGTTGTGATGCAGTGAGGATCTGTCCGTTCTCCCCTTTGGGGCTAAGATGCGAATAAATGTGTTTGAATGGATGAGTAAATGGAGAGTGAGTCGTCCTGTCTCGGCTACCTCCCTTTCCTTGGGGGAAGCAGCCTAGGTATATAGATATATATATATATATATATATATATATATATATATATATATATATATATTTTGGTGAAAAGGTTAAGCCATTGTCACCACGCTGGATAAAATAGCCCTAACATGAATTCGGTATGGGCGTTAGGTGTTAAGGCCCTCTCCCACTTCGGCGTAAATAGGGACGATGAAGCCACGATGAAAATCGTGGCCGAAGTCGGTGATGTGTCGACGATTCTGACGAAGAATCGTGGTGTCGGCGTAATACCGGCGACACCAGTACAACAAAACGCCGAAACCTCGGCGGAGTATACGATATAACTGGCGAATACGATATAACTGGCGACTAGTCGCCGACATATCGCCGATATGTCGGCGTAATGCACAAGCATTATTCTAAATTCAAATTTTAACGTTTTTTTTTATGGCGACTCAACGGCGATAAAGGTACATTGGCGGCGTGCTGTCGACGATGTATCGTCGATGTGTTGGCGAATGCATCGCACGCACCTCGCAGACAAAACGCTGAGGCCATTGCAGGTGCCTCGCCGTCATCGGCGTATTTAAGGCGATTAATCGACGGTTCATCCACGAAATGTCGGCGATATATCACCGACATTCATAAGATGAAATATTACTGTCGCACAACCCGGTACATATCGTACGGTTTACGTAGGCTATGTCCTATTAACCTCACCGATGCATCGCCGATACACTGCCGACGCTTCGTCGTATGATCGTATGACATCTCAACGGTTTTTTTCACCGCCGACGCCTCGCCGATGTCGGCGATCATACGCGGTTTATACGCCGGGTAATCGCTGACGTCGCCGTGGCGTCGCCTTGTTGTCAATGACTAATCTGCGAAATTTTACAAAATCGTGGAAGGCCACGACGTTTTCATGCAGCATGAAAACGTCGTGGCCCCCCACGACAAATTTCCACCTCGTGCGACGTATCGGCGCCATGCCACGAAGGGACAAGATTTTGCTCACGAATACCCACGATTAGGGATTTTTGACACATCGTGACTTTATCTTCCACACTTTCGCCGAAGTGGGAGAGGGCCTTTAGTGCCCACTGATGACATGCAAAGGCGTGCCATGCCTTCTGTTGCGCGTAAAAGGATTAACTGGGTCGTGGGACGGGACTGCATACTCTATACCTAGAATTCGATAATTATGAGGCTCTTCTACAAGACAGTCCTTATATAACACTCGTTTTTCTCTCCGCTGAGCAGTTTCTTGTGTATTGCGGGGAAGTTCAGTCAGTGTTATAAATACCTTTGCATCATTTAGTTATATCCTACTCGGACTGCTTCACCCACACCCACACCATCAGACTGAACCATCTCCACAACACATAAGATACCGCCAGGTGACTTTCCAGTGGAGCTCTATTTACGGATTATCCTTTATGTGGCTTACTTAGTGATTGAAGCTTCTTGTGCCTGTCTGTGTGTGGGGGGGGGAATAGTGGGTGGGGTTTAGGGGAGTGACGTCATGACTTTCAGCGCCTCCCATTGGCTGATCATTGTGTGGGAGGAGTCAAGAGATGCGATCGTCACAAGTGCTGTCATATTCCATTGGTTGGTTAGAACAGTAGGCAGACCTTAGAGGAGTGACGGCATAAGTTTCGGCACTTTCCATTACCTAGGAATTTTGTGGAAGGAGACGTGCATACCATCCTGCTGCCGGAGACGCAATGAGTATACACCGATTTGCCGACCCGCACGCACAATACCTTCATACCATTGCTGAAGGCCTACGCGACCCGGGCCTTCTCGTGAAAACACACGGCACTGGGTGTGTGTGTGGGTGGGCGAGGGGGTTTGTAGTTGGGTTGATGGGTGAGTGGGATGATACCTGGATGGGTGGGAATGAGAGTGCTTGAGTTGGTGGGTGGGTGGGTCTCATATAGTTAAAAATCCAGTGCCTGATACGGGATGATGATGTTAGTTAGCTCTATTAGTATCCTATGACCTACTCGAAGTTGGATCATATTGTCTGGCGTTAGCGGGAATAGAGTAAAGTAATTGTTCTGACCACAAGAGGGTTAATGTTGACAGAATTAACACTATCAGCCTCGTATGCTCCCATTAAGTAACATCAAAACCAATAGATACAAATAATACACGCAGCTGGAACAGAGGAGGAAGAGAGATAAGAAGACACTTGAAGAAAATTAATAAGGTATATAAGAAACAAGAAGGTAGACGAGAAAGCAAGGCAATCTAACCTTTTTTTTACTATTATATCTTTTGTTATAACCCGTTTGTTTTCATCTGGTGGAACTGGACTACACCCACAGCTTGAATATAAAGCCGTGATTGCATGAAATTCGATTGGCCTTATATATGAGTTTGGAATGAATCTTCTTGGTTACTAGCCAAACCAACCCTCCTGTCTAACTACACCTGGTCACAGACTGAGCTGAAAGGGGTTAGGGATCTCTGCCAGGTGAAATAGATCGACTACAGTTAATTTTGCTACATCCAGACGATTTTCCTCAGCATGGTACAAACTTCATCTAGTAAAGGGGTTAAAAAGACAATATCTGATGTCGCCTATTCGAAAAATTGCTCCAAAGCTTATTAAAACTATCTCATCCTAGCAGCGAGCGAGAGAGAGAGAGAGAGAGAGAGAGAGAGAGAGAGAGAGAGAGCGGGGGGGAAGGTCATGAAGCTGGAAAGCTCAAACGAGAAAGGTAAACCTGATATGATGATTAAATTTTTCACTTATTCACATTTTTACTAGAGAGAGAGAGAGAGAGAGAGAGAGGTGCGGGGAGGAGAGGGTGGAAAGTCAACTTGCTTTTGGTTTTATGCTTTACATCTCTCTCTCTCTCTCTCTCTCTCTCTCTCTCTCTCTCTCATGAATTACTAATTATTTTTACAAACTTTTATTAACCTCTCGCCCGTCATGAAGCTCACGATATGATTTACCCGAATTTTCGAAAAATTTTTACAAGCCTCCTCAAAAGGGTATAATTAGGAAGGTCATTAAGGGCGTCATTACCCAGGGGTTCTCTGAATGAGTAAAATCGTCAGGAATTAACCAAAATTGATGAGTTAGCCTTGTCAGCCCGATGGTGTTTTTAATTTTGTTTTAGCTCACCAAACGATTTCATCCAATCAAAGAAGGATATATAGTTGTTGAGGTTCAAGGTTTAATGTGAAATGTGAACCCGGTGGACTGAAGGCTTAAATTTCCCTCCTCCCTCAGTCAACCATCCTCCTTCTGTGGGGTAGGGAAATAAATGAGGGACGTGTGTATAAACCGGTAGTTGAGGTAGCCAGTCTTATCAGTGCCACCACATGAAGGCGTCCCTTTCCAGTAACGAAGAGAGAATGAACGCCTTATCAAACCCCTTCACCTCTAACGTCTCCCCTAAGCTGAATAAAATCGTCTAAAGACAGTAGCATAAAATGCGGCATCAGACCGAAGGGGTTAAGCTCCACCACCGCAGTAAAAAGAGACATCAGATAACAAATGAACTCGGCTTCTCTGCGTGGGAGCCGGTAATGTAATGTTTTATTTAGTCGAGATCAGGAATATCGCCCCGTGTTTAAGACGAATCAATATGAAACTCTTACACATTATCTTGAACATTTTGCTGTATTCCGAGGAGCGCAACAATAGGTTTCAAAAGTTATCGTTCACTCTCCCTTTATTTATCGCAATGAAGTGCATCGATATTAGCGTCCACAACAGTACCTTCACACCTCAGTTGGGAAATCTCGAATTCGGTTCCCGGGTCGAGCAAACTCTTGGACGAAGGTTGCTTTCCCTACGTCTCTAATCACCAAGCACTGCAGTTGGAGAGGCGGGCATGAATTTGATTGTTGTGTATCGTAATCTAAAAAAGAAAAATGGAGTTTAGGAAAAATAATGACTTTTTGCCTCGTAGTGTCGACAGGCATTGATTCTCCATTATGTATACAGTATAGCCATTAGGAGTTCTGTCTGTCATCCAGTCCTTTATTACCCCATCAGACACTTTAAAGCGAGAGTGACCCATCCCCTTTCCCTGAGCGGCAAACCCTTATGACCTATATCCGGTTGAAACGCCATACCCCATTAGACCACCAGGGGCCAGTTTGGTTACATGACTTCTGTCTAACATAGAAAATTGCCTTCTAAACTCCACCATCTCATTTCTCCCACCCTCACTTGCCCCTTTCCATCAGCCCTTTCTCTCACTTCTCCCTTTCCCTTTTTCCTCCTCCTCCCCTTATTTTCCTCTCCCTCTTATTCGCTTTCCTACTCCCTCTTCCCTCCATCTCTACTCTCACTTGTCCCACTATTACTCCCCTTCGCCTTTCCCCTCTTTTCTTCCTCCCCTTCCCACTCTCACTTTCCCCTTCTCCTACACCCCTCTCTCCATTTTACATCTTCCTCCCTCTCCGCCCTCTCTCCACTTCTGTTCTCCGTTCTTCCCCTCTCACTCCTCCTTTTCCTCTCACTGCTTCCTTCTTCTTACTTACTCCCCTCTTACTTCGCATCTAACATTCCCCTTCGTATATGCTTCTCATTACCCCCCCTCTTCACACTTACACTTCTCCCCCTCTCCCTCTCCCCTCCTGCTCTTACTGTCCTCTTCCTCTTGCTTCTCCCCCTCTTCACCTTCCTCCTCATTTCACCTCACATTCCTTCTTCCTCTCCTCCTCTTACCTGATCATCTCTCCACCTGTCACGTCTCCCTCCCTTCTTCTCCCACCTCCCTCCCTCCCTCGTGTTAGTTTATTTTTTTCCTTCTTCCCCATACCGCCTTCCTCTTCTTTTACGTTCTTCCCTGCTCTGGCCTTTCCGCTCTACTCTTGATCATCCTTCCCTCTCCTCTTTTTATCTTTCCTCCCTCTTTCTCTTACATTCCTCTCTTCTCTACCCTTTCCAACTTGACCCTCACTCACCCCCTCCCTCTCCCCCCTCCTCTCTCCTCCCGTTTTCACTCACATTCCTCCCACTTTCACTCACACTCCCTTCATCTCACTTTCCCCTGTTCTCTACCCTCTTCACTTCTATTCAGACGCTCCCCCTTCTCTTCCTACTTCCCCTCCTCTCCCCTACATCCCCTCTTCTCCCCCCTGCCTCCCCAACACTGTCCAGCACACAATACGTGGCCGGGGGAAACACAAAAAGGAATTATTCACATTTTCCATTGCCCCTATTCAGCTTAAAAATACACTGCAAACCCATTGTTCTTCATAGGTGCTGTAATGCTGGTAGTTGTGGTGATTCGGGGGGTTGCAGGGATGGTGGTGGTAGTTGTGGTGGTAGCAGAGAAAGTGGTGGTAGCAGAGAAAGTTGTGGTAGTTGATAATGGTGGTAGTTTTGGTGGTAGCAATGAGTGATGTAGTGGTGGTGGTTGATGGTGGTGGTAACTGTGCTGGTAGCAATGAATGTTGTTGTGTTTGATGGCGATGGTGATAGTTATGGTGGTGGTAGGAGTGGAAGTTGTGGTCGTTGATGATGGCGGTAGTTGTGATGGTAGCAGTGAAACTTGTAACAGTAGCGGTAGTAAGCGAAATGTACATTATAGCACTGAAGATGCTGAGACTGGAGAAATACACGTAGGGTTGGGTTATGTACTGTACTGGGAGGCCCACACATACCACCCCCTCTGACAATCATCTGGCAAATTCTCTTGTGTTGCAGGGACGGCTTAGGGTTACCAGTTATTACCCGCCATCATTACTTCTGCTTCCCTTTGTCCCTTTTTTTATAGTTTATATTTCTGGCTATTTTACATCCACTAATTACATGCTTTATTTAATGCCATGAGATTGCCAGGATGTATATACTCCCAACACCAGCAGACTGAGCCGTTCCCGCAACACACAATACACAGCCAGGTGACGTGAAAAGGGAGTGCAAGTTATGGATCACCCTGTGTATAAAATAAATTAATACACAGTGACAATCAAGAGTTATATTACCACAAAAAACAAGGGTCAAGAATTGTTGTGCTATACTATATGACACAGGAGATACAGAGCTCTGTAACACTATGTTGCTTTTTTTCTCCCCCCACCCTACAGCTGGCACAATGAGTGGGACACGAGGCACCTTTTGCCATGGGGAGGGGGCGGAGGATAGTGGAGGTTTCAGGAGAAAGCGTTATCCAGCACTCGGAACCGTGTATTACTGAAGTCCGTTTGAAGATTAACTGTGCATTTGTTACATATATCTATATATATCTGTTGTTTGCAGATGATACTGTGTTGTTGAGTGAAGACGAAGGGGAGCTGCAAGGCTTGGTGGATGAGTTTGAGAGAGTGTGTAAGAAACGGAATCTAAAGGTGAATGTAGGGAAGAGTAAAGTGATGGTCTTTGAGAGAGGTGAAGTCAGTGAATGTACAGCGAGGTTGGATGGTGAGGAATTGGAAAATGTGAGTACGTTTAAGTACTTGGGTAGTGTGATGAGTAAGGATGGAGGTTTGGAGGGTGAAGTGCTTGAAAGGGTACAGCAGGGAAGAAAGGTTGCTGGTTCTTTGAAAGCAGTGATAAGAAACAGGGAAGTGAGCATGGAAGTGAAAAAGTTACTACATGACAGTATTGTGATACCAACTCTAACGTACGGAAGTGAAGCTTGGACGTTGTTGGAAGGACACAAGTCAAGAGTGAGAGCCGTGGAAATGAGTTATTTAAGAGGAGCCTGTGGAGTCACATGGAGAGACAGGCTGACGAATGAGGATATAAAGGAGCGTTGTGGTGTTGATGTGGATGTGATAGGAAGTGTTATGAGGAACACACTGAGGTGGTTTGGCCATGTGGAGAGGATGGAGGGTCAAAGACTGACGAAGAGAGTGTATGTGAGTGAGGTGGAGGGGGAAAGAGGGAGGGGGAGGCCGAGGATGAGATGGAGGGATGTGGTGGAGAGGTATATGAGAGAGGGGGGTGTGAGTTGGGAGCAGGGGAGTGAAATGGCGGGGGACAGGGCGACTTGGAGGCGATTTGTTTGTGGCCACCCCAAACGGGATTGAGGCGTCTGGCAATAGATAGATAGATAGATCTATATCTATATCTATATCTAGAGAGAGAGAGAGAGAGAGAGAGAGATTCACACAAACACACAGAAGGATTTAGGCAGGCAGACAGACAGGCACACACAAAGACAAGCACGGACAGAAAGACAGACAGACAGCGGTTCCGTGAAATCTCCATATAAAACATATGCTAAGAGAACAATGGACAATCCAGCACAAAAACCCAGACACGTGTACATCCTGGCTGGCGTTTGTTCAGGGCGGATTGAACCACCTTAACAAACACCTTAATTAGTTTTTATTTAGGGCAAGCAAGGTAGGCTGTCGACGGGGAGGGTTCGTGGAGGAAAATTAAGTTAGAAATTACTTAGAAGCGAGTGGATTACTTTAGAAGTTGCCTTTGATGTGCAGTGACCTCGAGATGGAAAAATATTTGCATACAGGATGGATGTGTAAGTTCATGTGCTTGATAATGTGGTGTGTGTGTGTGTGTGTGTGTGTGTGTGTGTGTGTGTGTGTGTGTGTGTGTGTGTGTGAAAGAGAGAGAGGGGGAGGTTCAGCAGGGGGCAGGTTCAAAAGGGAGCCTGGGAACATGCAATCAACAGGAAATAACGAGGAAAAAATTTTAGTTTTTTCCTTAACTTTCCATCCACAATCGAGAGAGTTCAGAAAGATGAATTGAACCTCTTCACTAGACTCTCTCTCTCTCTCTCTCTCTCTCTCTCTCTCTCTCTCTCTCTCTCTCTCTCTCTCTCTTTCTCTCTCAACTACATTGTAATTGCTGCTTTAATGAGAACAACGCACCCTTATTGCCCTAATTATGGCCTTGTTACTCTAATTATCCCTGGAGAAAAGTTGGAATGGAAATACTGTCACACCAATATAAGGTTGGAAACTAAAAAAGAGAAATAAAGTAAAGGAAGTCACTGAAGTCAATAAAGTAGGTCGATTCATTACCATATCAAACAACACTCAAACGCCATTGCATCTCTCTCTCTCTCTCTCTCTCTCTCTCTCTCTCTCTCTCTCTCTCTCTCTATTCCTTATCATCCTTCCCTTCTCCATCTCCATATTCTCTCTTCCTTACACCATTTCTTCCTTCTTTCCTCTTTTCCTTCCTTCTTTTGTGCAGTCTCTCCATTCATTGTTGCTTTTTTCTTAACCTTTTTTCTCTTCTGTCATATCTTTCATCCTTCCTCTTTCCTTTCCTTCTTCCCCCTCTTCCTCCTCCGCCCCCCTTCTTTCTCGCTTTCACACACACACACACACACACACACACACACACACACACACACACGAGTTTTGCAGAGGTTAGGTGTACGGAATTGACTGCGTGCTTTTTTTAACCCCACTCGAAAGCTAACACTATATGGGTTTCATTTGCCGTGTGGAGTGCGTCTCTCACACGTTGGACTGGCCACCTAGCTACACCACTCAGTTCAAAGATTGTTCGTCTCATCAATTCGCCTTCTCTCACTGACACCCTTTGACATTTTTCTGCCGCACTCATGCATCTTTTTTTCTCTTTTATCGCAGTTATTCTGGGCACTGTTACTCTGAACACTCTGCTGAAGTCTGCCCTCAATACGGCGGCCACGCAACACTCATCTAGTTACACACTCGCCCAGTATCTGCCCAAAGCTTTATTGCAAGAGGTCACCAGTGCCCAGTCTTTGAAATTGCAATTGGCTAACACCGAAACTGCCTTCCTCGGCCTTTCTTTTCCACTAACAGTGACTACAAATAACTTAACAGTAATGTGTCCACGCTTCTGGAAATGAACGAATTTTAAATTTGCTGTATTTCACTTCAGCTTTTTTAGAAAGGGAGTAGTTTTATTTGCCAAGTAATTAAATATGT
>NC_137032.1:3700000-3887500 GCF_032717465.1 Coenobita brevimanus | reverse complement strand
TCATTCCAACACAGGAAAAAAGGCGTAGTGGGATTATTCTTAAGCCCATCAGTTTTATTTCATTCTTGCTGAGTTCGCACGATTTTATCTTAGAAGAGACTGACAGGATGAGAAGATCTGGTGTTTGTTAACCACATCACTCCGAGGGATTTATTCGAAGCTTGATAAATCGTCCAGAGATTGCAAGATATATAGCAGCTGCGTCTACTGAAACTTGGCTTTTTTTGGTGTTTATTACGATGTCAGGTAGATAGTTCACTGTGGCCACCTCCAGACGATTTTATTAAGCAGAGGTCCGAACACATCTTTTTGATTTTGGATAATATTAGAAGATTTTGTTTGTACTATACTTCACTAATAAGGACCGTACAATACGTGTGTAGCCTGTGATTCCACGTTACTCTCTCTCTCTCTCTCTCTCTCTCTCTCTCTCTCTCTCTCTCTCTCTCTCTCTCTCTCTCTCACACACACACACACACACACACACACACACACACACACACACACTAAGACAAATGACCCTTCTCCTCTATAGTATTAAATTTTCCATTAATTTCGTGTGGATAAGGTTAAAAATAATGAAGGTACTTATGCTGAGAGAGTGATAGTTGTGGTTGTGGTGGTAGCTTTGGTTGTGGTGGTATTTGTGGTTGTGGAGGTATTGGTGGTTGTTGTGGTAGCTGTGGTTGTGGTGGCAGTTGTGGTTGAGGTGGTAGTTGTGGTGGTGGTGGCAGTAGTGGTTATGGTGGTATCGTAGTTGTGATAGTGGTAGTAATTGTGTAGGTGTGTTAGTTGTGGTACCTGTGGCAGATGTGGTAGTCGTGGTAGTTCAGGTATGGTGGTAAGTAGTTGTAGTTGTGATAGTTGTGGTGTTAGTGATGGTAGTTGTGATCAGTGTGATAGTTGTGGTAGTGGTTGTAGGTGTATTATTGTGTTGATAGTTGTAGTGGTGGTGGCAGTGGTATAGGTTGTGATAGTTGTGGAATTATGGTAGTTTTGGTAGTGATAATAGTTGTATTAGTGTGGTGAGAGCTGTAGTGGTGGTGGCAGTGGTAGAGGTTATGGTAGTTGTGACGGTAGTGATGGTGTTTGTGTTGTGGTATTAGCTGTAGCTGTGATGGTGTTTGTGCTGTGGTATTAGTTGTAGTTGTGGTGGTTGTGTTGTGGTATTAGTTGTAGCTGTGGTGGTGGTTGTGCTGTGGTATTAGTTGTTGTTGTGGTGGTTGTGGTGTGGTATTAGTTGTAGCTGTTGTGGTGGTTGTGGTGTGTATTAGTTGTAGCTGTGATGGTGGTTGTGCTGTGGTATTAGTTGTAGTTGTGGTGGTTGTGGTATTGGTGGTAGTTGTTGTCATTGTGGTAGCTAATGGTAATATTTTTTTATAGTGGTAGCGGGGAGGGCAATGGTGGAGAGAGCATAATAATTTTTCACCATTTTACTCATCAGTGCAAAAAAGAACCGTCATTTTCAGGACTGTAATCTCGCCAGCTAAGGGGACTCTCTTGCACGTCTTAGGAGGCTCTCTTGCATATCTTAAGAGGCTTTATTGCATTCCTTAGAAGGCTGTCTTGCTCTTCTTTCTTACTAGTGCACTGACGTAAACTTGATGGCTCTCTACACTTCTTAGGAGGCTCTCTAGCATTTCTTAGGTCGTTCTCTTGCACTTCCTAGGAGGCTCCCTTGCACCTCTCTAGCACTTCTTAGGAGGCTCTTTACCACTTTTTAGCAGTTTATCTAGCATTTCTTAGGAGGCTTTTCTTAGGATGCTTCCTAGCACTTCGTAGGAGGTTGTAGCACTTCAAAGGTAACACGCTAGCACTTCTGTACTGTAGATGTTCTCTAGCACTACTTCCTTCCTGGTTCACTCATCATTTCAGGAGACACTTATTCGTGACTATAGTCGCGGCGCACGACTCTGAGGTTGTCAAAATCGTACCCTGGCAACCTACCATTCAAAAGTGTGTCCCATTTCGTGTATAACATGAGACGCAAGTGATTCGTGTATAATATGTTCGTGTATAATAATATTTGTGTATAATATATTCGTGCATAATTATATGATTCGTGTATAATACGAAATCGGACGTTCTTTTGAATGGTAGGTTGCCAGGGTACGATAATGACAACCTCAGAGTCGTGCGCCGCGACTACAGCCCCATCCGCCAAAGATATTCTCTTCTTTCACCCCGACATTCAAGATGAAAAGGAGGCAATTTAATACCAAACTAAGTGGCCAGAAAACAAAATCTTGGAGGATGAGTGTATTTTGATAAGAAGTGACAAGTCGTGCAACTTAACCCTACACCCGTGAACGTTGGATCTGATAAGAATGTAGAGTTTGATAAGCCCTTGGAACTGATAAGAACGTGGAGGAGAAGGTGCTTGGGGACTGATAAGAATTTCAGGACTGATAAGAACTTGAGGTAATACTCTTGTCAGCTTAATTCTTTTGTCCCTCAAATTCCCTAATATACGTTGATTCCAGATGAGTTTCTTTACAATTTATTTCTGCTACTACCAGACAGATTTATTCAACTTTGGGAAGGTCTCTCATAAGTACGGTAGTAGTAGTAGTAGTAGTCGTAGTAACGTATATGTGTATATGTATATGTATATGTATATGTATATGTATATATAGCCTATACTGTACGTATATATATATAATATAACAGACACACACACACACCTGGTAAAAAACAAGTCATGTTTTGTGGTGCCCATCGCGGCACAGGTACTGTGGTGAACGCCTCCAAGTGTGTACCGTATGAAATTCCTGACGCCGAACTCACACAACCCACACAGGTATTTTGCCCCGTACGCTGCAACTGACAATAGTGCTGGAGTGAGATATTAATAAAGATGAAAGGAGAATATGAGGACTGAGCGTGAAGGGATAGGAA
The DNA here is from genome assembly GCF_032717465.1 of Coenobita brevimanus. Classification (NCBI taxonomy): domain Eukaryota; kingdom Metazoa; phylum Arthropoda; class Malacostraca; order Decapoda; family Coenobitidae; genus Coenobita; species Coenobita brevimanus. Next base: position 3,884,602 of record NC_137032.1, on the reverse strand, counting down.
TCTCGGGGAGCTGGGAGGGATATGAGTTACGAAATGAATGGAGTACGTGCAGCGGGGACTTTGCGACCAAAAGGGATTTAACAGAATCAAAGGCGGGATGTACGAGCACACATCATTATCCTTACCCCTGGGCAACTGAGACTTTCATTTACAGGAGACACAAGAACAAAGGGGAAATTTATGAGTTCTCTCTTCCTTGTGCAACCTAAAAAAAAAAGGAAAAGGAAAGAAAAAAATTAGAAAAAGAAAGGAAAGTTGTTGATGTTCATTTTTCACTCGTAATCAAGAGTTGTTTTTTGCAGGAGGCCCTGAAGATATGCAAGGATTTTTGATATTCCTTTCCTTACCTTGTCATAATTACGACAGCCAGATCATGAGAGTTCTTTTAACCTAACTACAGATATTCGTGTGAGGTGTTGGGGAATGAAGTAATGAGTAAGCTTAATCCAAGACGATAATTTTTAACGTACGAATATGTATGGAAGGATTTAAGCTTTTCTTCGCTGCGTCTTCTCTTGCTTTATATTCCTGCTAATTCAAGACGGTTTTAATAAGCTGAGAGTGAACATAGTCGATAGTGTTTATATTGGTACCAGTAACCCTTGTCCGAAGAGTTCCAGTACTCCATTCCAGCTATCACCAGACGATTTCTTTCCGCTGAGTGAGAGAAAGGAAATTATGAGTCTAATGGGTTTAAAACGATCTGAAAATTAATCAGAGTGCCTTCAGTTGCGAATACTACGTAGTGTGATGGACAAGGACGGAGATTAAGAGAATGAAGCGAAAGAAAGAATAGACTACCACAGATGAGAAAGGTCATAGGTTCACAGAGACCAGTGACGAGGACTATGGATCTGTGCGTGGAAATATCGTAGTGGCTGAGTAAAAGTATTGTGATCCACACTCTAACGTATGGAGGTGAAGTGTGGACTCTGTTGGAAGGACACAAGTCAGGGTGAGAGCAATGGGAATGAGTTGTTTGAGAGGAGCATGTGGAGTTAAGTGGAGACCAACAGACAGATGAGAGAAGGAAGGGGCGTTGCTTTGTTTATGAGGATGTGCTGCAGAGCGTTAGAGAAATTTCTTGAAATGGCTTGAACATGTGAAGAGAATGGAAAAAGAGAGACTGACTAGAAGCGTGTATGTGAGTGAGGTGGAAGAGAAAAGGGAGAGGGGCAGACCGAGAATGAAGTTTGGGGGAATTCTCCAGAGATTATTTTGCATTCTGCTTTATGGTATTTACGACTTCTATAATACAACTACTGTATACTCATTTTTTTTTTTTTTATCGAGGCGAAGATGCACTTGACAGATTGGTAATTATTGGCTGAATGCAACATTACTTCATAATCCAGCATAATTAACTGACAACAAATATCTGAGGGGGAAATTTGGGTCAGTAAATATTTTTTGAACACGTTGCATTCAGCCAGTCATCATCAACCTGTCAAGTGCATCTTCGCCTCAATAAAAAAAAACGGAGTATAGACATGTTAACTTCAGACTTAAATGTTGACGTTAGTGAATGGATTATAAAAAAGAGCAGAGCCAAATCTCATAGGAAAGAAACGATTGATGAAACAATATAATAACTGATGAGCCTAACACCCAGATCATACTTTTAGCCTTTTCGTAACATCATCTCCTTTATAATAACCCATCATAAAAAATAATTTCTCTGCCTGCTCTCTCTCTCTCTCTCTCTCTCTCTCTCTCTCTCTCTCTCTCTCTCTCTCTCTCTCTCATAATGATAATAATAATAAATTTAAAATGGTCGCGAAGCGTTTAGCAATTGTGTGAGCAAATATATCAGTATAAATAAGGAATCATCCTCACAGGTTTACAGAAATTTTGTGAATATGGCTTTTGACGGGGCGGTATATACACACTGAGAAAGCAACCAGAGACTCATTGGAAACAGATATAGATAGAACAAAAGGATACTGCGCTTACCTTACACCTTCTGCGTGTTAATTGAGGGTGTTGGGAGGCCATGCTTCGGGTTGCTATTGTTAGGGAGGGGAGGAGTACATTCCCAGAGGTGGGATGCTTGAACAATAGTACCATTAGTTTTTAGCTGTAACTTATGTCTTTGCAGGAACAAGGAAAAGTGAGAGTAGTCATATCTCCCATTCCAGCTACAGGGAAAAAGTATCAGTTAGGAAAGAAAAATTATTGTGGGTTATATCTGTTCTTAGCAAGACAGCAAAGAGACGAAACCATAGAATATTTCCGTTTCTCTGTTTTTTTCCCGTAGAGAGAAATCGGAATTATGAAAGCGAGCAATTCGTAAATATGCTTGAAAATTGTATCCCAGGAGAGGGCACTAAGAAGCCGTCCCGTTATCGTAATCAGTGCTGTTATATTGATTGTGGTGAATATGATACACAAACTGGATAAATGGTGGGACCCAAGCGTCAAGTTCATTTTTTAATTTAGAACTATGTCAGCTTTCACAATTTTTCTTCTCCAGTGGCTTCCTATAGGTGACATTCTCTGTGGATCTCTTTCTTTTTCTGTCACTCGTCTTACATTCTTTCTCCTTATTTTTAATGTCCCGTCCACCGTATAATTTATTACCACTCGCCTCCTCCGCTTGTCATATACTCGTATTGTTAATCTTTAATATTGCCACTTTCCTCTCTGCTGTTATCTTATTCTCCATTAGTGCAACGTGGTGTTTCTTGCCTACGGCTGAAGTGTTCATTCATTCATTCATTCATTCACTCATTCACTTAAGTCATTCATTCATTCACTCATTTATTCATTCATTCATTCTTTCATTCACTCATTCATTCATTCATTCATTCACTCTATTTCTTTCTTTCCTTCGTTCATTCGTTCCTTCCTTCCTTCCTTTCCTTCGTTCGCTCGTTCCTTCCATTCTTCCTTCCTTCCTTCCTTCCTTCATTCATTCATTCATTCATACATTCATTACTCACTAACTCACTTATTCACTTACTCACCCACTCACTCACTAACTCAGTCACTCATTCACTCATTCATTCATTCATTCACAGCGTGGGCCAATGTATGACTTTTTCGTTAAGTTTATGTAAATTAGCCATCTAAAAATCACGTAATTTTTCTAGTTCAGTTATTGACAAAGTTATGACTCTACTCCAAAAATAGATTGTTTAAAAGTAAAAATTCACGGTAGTTATGCCTTCACACATTGGTATTCAGATTATATTATTAAAGGAAGATGTGTTTTTACAAACTTTGGATGCGAGTTATTAAAAAGTGGTTGTGAAGAGGAGGAAGGAGGGAGGAAAATGAAAGCGCTGAAGAGAAAGATTACAGAGGCTGGCGGCTGGAAGGGAGAGAGAAAAGAGATAACATGGAGTGACGAGGACTGAGAGGTGGTGGAGGACGCAGTGGGATTTGCAGCGAGAGAGGGGAGGGAATTGATAAAGAGAGAGAGAGAGAGAGAGAGAGAGAGAGATGGCAAGTCTGACCTAGTAACAGAAGGAAGAAGATATGAACTATCCACAGACTGCCCAGTGGATCAGTTTAATATCCATTCCCATATTACATGAGTTTTGGATATTCATGGATGCCTTGAATATTCTTGGATGCCATGGATATTCTTGGATGCCTTGAATATTCTTGGATGCCTTGGATATTCGTGGATGCCTTGGATATTCTTGGATGCCGTGGATATTCTTGGATGCCTTGGATACTCTTGGATGCCTTGGATATTCGTGGATATTCTTGGGTACATTATCAGCGTACAACCGGCGTCAGAGGTCCTGTCGTCTGTGTGTGTGTGTGTGTGTGTGTGTGTGTGTGTGTATGTGTGTGTGTGTGTGTGTGTGTGTGTGTGTGTGTGTGTGTGTGTGTGTGTGTGTATACATCTCCTGTACCTGGTGTCTTAACGCAGGTAAACATACAGCGTCATTACAGAGATAGCGTGAAAGGTAAGAGGGGGAACCTTTATTTTCCTCTCTCTTTGCCTGCAACTTTTATGGTTGGGGATTAACTGTTTGGTTGAGAGAGTCGCCGGGAAAGAGACATGAGGACTGGTCTCTCTCTCTCTCTCTCTCTCTCTCTCTCTCTCTCTCTCTCTCTCTCTCTCTCTCTCTCTCTCTCTCACACACACACACACACACACACACACACGTACATACCATGAAAAGGGAGATCAGTGAACCCAAACCAGCACCTTTCCCACCCTCATTCTCTGCACTACATCATCCTCTGTTGATCTGTCACTCTGTCTACCTATTTGTTTGCCCTTCTCTCTGTCCACCTGTCTATCTGTCTCCGTCGTTCTATCTATCCATCTGTCTGTCTGTCACTATCTACCTGTTATAATATCTTTGTTATCTTTGTCTGTCTGTCTATCTGTCTCTGTCTGTTAGTAATTCTGTATCTTCACTAATCTATCCATCCGCTTATCTGTCTATTTATGTATGTGTTTGTTTGCGTCTGTCTGGCTTTCTAAGTTTATCTATCTTTCTGTGTATATGTGTCTACCTTTCTGCCTGTGTGTGTATATCTATCTATCTATCTATCTATCTATCTATCTGTCTGTGTGTTCTCCCTCAGCGCTACATCCTTCGAACCAGTCTATCGCACGTCATGACCTAATACATGGGATTTTTTGGTTGGAGCCAGTGGGGGAATAGGTGTCTATTTATCTGTCTGTCAGTCTGTCTATCTATCTATCTGTCTGTCTATGTGTGTATCTGTCTGTTTATCTATCTATCTATCTATCTGTTTATCTATCTATCCATCCATCTTTCTATCTAATTGTCTGTCTGTCTCCTTGTCCTGTTTATCTATCTGGCTGTCCATCCATCCACCCATCAATCTTTCTGTCTGTCTATCAGTCTATCTATCTATCTACCTATCTATCTATCTGTTTGTGTCATCACTGTATATATCTGTCTGTCTTGCGATCTATCTGTCTGTCAGTCTGTCTAGCAATCAGTCTGTCTGTCCGTCTACGTCTCCATCCATCCATCCATCCGTCTGTCTCAGCGTTAATTAGTTTGTCTGTCTATTTATGTATGTGTGTATGTATCTGTGAATCTGTTCATCCTAAGTACTCCCTGATTAAGTCTGCCACAATTTCATGACTTCTTTGCTCTGAGCCAAAAATGGAAGAGGTGTCCATTTGTCTATCTGCCTGTCTGTCTATCTATCCATTCAACTCACTATCTGCCCATCTCTGTCTCTCTATCTATTTATATCTATCGCCTGGCTCCCGCATCCTGTGAGGGGTGACCACGACAAAAGAAGGAACCTCCAGGATTTTCGGTTCCCTAACTTAGTAACGACCTCCCTTTTCCCACCACACACTACGACTCTCCCTCTCTCTCTCTCTCTCTCTCTCTCTCTCTCTCTCTCTCTCTCTCACGTGGTCTGAACAAGTCTTAGTAAATTCTACCTTGAGGCCCATGCAATCAATCAACTAATGGATTATTCTCCGGTTAGGTCAAATTATACCTTCATTAGGTTAGGTTAGCTTAGTTATAGTTAGGTTAGATTCAGTTAGAGGTGGGTTGCTGGAGTGTATATTGGTAGCATGACCACAACACTGACTGCAAGAAACAACACACTGCAGGCGGAAAAATACTCGTACAGAAAAAATACAGGAAAAATATCGGGATAACAATAATAACAGGAAGATACGCTCATAGAAACCTGTAGAAAAAACATAATCAGGTACTCTCATTAACTTACCTGGGACGCTATTTGTGGGGTAACACTACAGTAAAGCGTGACTGACAGTGATGCATAAATGTAATATAAACAAAGATTAACTCCTTGAATCCGGGGCTTAATGTTTATAATGTTTTTACTATCTCCAGGTGGTTTAATTCATCTTAGGAGAGATTAACAAGAGACTTAAGAGAGGCTTTTAATTCATCTTACGAGACTTAGCAGAGACTTAAGAGAGACTTTAAATTCATCTTAGGAGAGAGACGTAGAAGAGGCTTAGGAGAGACTTTTAATTCATCTTAGGAGAGACTTAGAAGAGACTTAAGGGAGGCTTTTAATTCATGTTAAGGGAGACTTAGAAGAGACTTAGGGGAGACTTTTAATTCATCGTAGGAGTGACCTTTTGAACTTACTGGGTTAGGTACATCTTTCAATAATCCCTTTACTAGGAAAGGTCATAAGGCAGACCCGGCCAGAAAACAATGAAAAATTTATGCTTTCCTCAAATTTTCTCAGCAAATAAAAGGATCTGAATTGTGTATCATGGTCGGAATATCCACTCGTAGGACGCATAAATGGACTCTGTTACAATTATTATAGGTATGGATGATAAAATCGTTAGTTTTTTTTTTTTTCAATGAACATGAATAAAAGTCTTACCATATATTTTGAAAAATTTATAGGACTCCAAAGAAATTATTATTATTATTATTATTATTATAATTTTAGAAAGTTGTTGTTCAGTGCCTCGTTCTTTATTGAAATGAAATATTCTTTTTTGTCAGCAGCCTCCTTTCCATGAGTCACATACAACTATTTTTATTTATTTTCTTTCTTGTATTCGCTGTCCAGTCGGATATTTCTGCGTACGAGTATTTTAGGAGTATTATGCACTACGATTAGCTGTGTGAATGAGTCGAGGCAGGAATCTTTTACTGTATGGACACCTTATGGCATCCTTACAGTATATGAATCCCACATGTCGATGATGCCGCGCGTGCGTGCGTGCGTGTGTGTGTGTGTGTGTGTGTGTGTGTGTGTGTGTGTGTGTGTGTGTGTGTGTGTGTGTGTGTGTGTGTGTGTGTGTGTGTGTGTGTGTTTCCTGTGACCTACATTTTTAAGAGTATTTACCGCCTCTGAAATTTAATTATTACTGTTCAAATAACTAATATTTTTTAGCTTGAAATAGAGCAAAACTTCAAAGACAGATTTTCATGTTTTTTTTCTTTTTGGCATACTTTTTTCTTTGCGTTTTTTTCATCTGATTTCACTGCAGCGTTCACAACATGCACCATACATATACTGTAATGTAAAACAGGGTAACTGATGTTTATACAACTATGATAATCAATTACCGGTTAAATGTATGACGAATGTGACAAAATTTCAAAGGTTATATTTTTTATTTATTCATTTATTTTTTAAGCAATAGATGTCTGCAGTTCTTCATGTTAGTTCTCTCCTTTAAGCATTTTTTTTATTATTACAAAGCAGTTCTCTTACCGCCAAGCTTTGAATTATGCAAAATCAAATTTACTGATTTTTTGTTTATGGTTCTTTAGGTGATATTGATGTATTTAACTACGAAATCATGGACTGTGAGTACCAGATATTATAAAAAATGTGAAAATATTGATCTCTTTGAATATACATCCATAATATAAAACCCAAATAAAAAAAGAAATCAGTTCAATGGTATTCGGAATTTTAGCCATTACTTAGGCTAACTATTGTAAAAAATTATACCAAAAAAGGAAGGTTCAGAAGTACATGTCTCAAAAGTTTTCTTAAGTTCACATATATACAGTACTAAGAACCTGCAATTCTTTCAGATACGTCAAAAAAGTGTTCGTTTTAGGTAAATAGAATCACGTTTATGTTGCAAAAATTTATGTCACCGTAGCGAAGGGGACCAACGTACTATACACAGAAATAAGCAATATCTATTTTCCTCTAACTTAGCCTGAAACTGCAGTCTTTCCATCATGAATGCTGAGTTATAACAAAAGATTAACACCTGCATATGGAGCTAGTCACGAAGTAGTGCTATAAATTGGACATAGAGTCGTCCTATTGCATTATTCTGCCACTGAGCTATGTGAGTAAGCTGCCAATGAACGAAAATCTAGGCCAGGTTAAGGTGAAAGAACTGTGTTAATGATGACAGGGATGGAAGTCTCTTAAGCTAACGAGAATACGGCTTCACAGGAACCTGGATATCCATTTTTAGCGTCGGCACCCCTTCAATGATCTGTCTGAGGCCGGAGACGCTGAGTGAGTCTGGGGGGGACGTTGTTGATGGCTGGTCACCGTCACCTTATTCCGTCCTCTTCCTTCCCTCAGCTCCTTGCCTCCTTCCAGCCTTATTCCTTCGTCCTCCTTCCCTCACATCCTTTCCTCCTTCCCCTCCCCCTCCTTCCTCTCCTAGCTCACTTCGTACCTACTTTCTCCCTTCCTTTCCTCATCTCTCCTGCCGCCCCTACGTATGTCCTCTTTCTCACCCTCTCACTTCCTTCCTGTCTCCCTTTCTTAAGGGGGTCCCTCACACTCTTCCTCCCTTTCTGACTCACTCTGTACCTCTCCTTTCTACATTTCTCCCTTCTTACCTCCTCCTTTCTGTTTTTTCCTTCCATCCCTCTCTCTTTCTTTCACACACACTCTCTCTCTTTCTTCCTCACTCGCTTTCTCTCTCTGCTTCCATTTTCAATTCTTCCTTCTTCCATTTCCTCCTTATCTCATCGTTCTGTCATTTCCTTTTCCTTCCGTCCGTCCCTCCCTCCCTCAGTTTCTTCCCTCTCTTTCCCTTCTCTTCCTCCCTCTTCCACCCACTCTCTAGCCCCTATACCTACTTCCTTCTTCCTTCCCTCACTTTCTCATTTCTGTCACTCTCTTCCTTCTCTGTTTCCCTCCTCTCTTCTTGCTCCTCTTTCTCCTTCTAAAGCTTCTTTCATTCTTTCCTTCCTCTCTTCTCTACCTCTCCTTCCTTTTCTTATACCTCCTCTCTTTCTCCCTCCTTCCTCTCCCTATCATCCTTTCTTTCTTCCCTTCCTACCTCCTTTCCTCCTTCCCTCCCTCCTTTTCCTCTCTCTGTCAGTCTCTATCTTTCCTACATCCCTCCCTCTTTCTCTCCACTATTTCCTTTTGTACCCACTCGTTCATGTTCTCCTTCCTTCATTCCCTCATTGCATTTCTTCCTTCCCCCTTTCCTTCCTCCCTTCTTTCCTACCTTTCTTCCTTCCCTCCCATCCCTTCCTTCCTCTGCGATTTCTTCCTTCTTTCTTTTTCCCCTCCTTCCCTCCCATTCCCTCCTTCCTCACTCCCTCCTTCCTTTCTTCCTCCCTTCTCTTCCCTTCCCCTCTATTTTCCTTCCTTACTTTGCATTTACACTGTCTCACTCACTCCATCCTTACCATCCCTACCCTCCTTTCTCCCTCCTTCCCTCCTCCTGTCTCCCTCCCTCCCTGCCTCCTTCCCTCCTTCTCCCTCCCTCCCTCTCTCCCTTCTATCTACCAGAGTTAGTGTCGCCCTGCCTTTCTCCCTGTTTATTTACTGCCTTCCACCCACTTTACAGCTTGTTACTCACTCCCTTCCTCGCTTCCTCACTCTACATATTCTCTCTCTCTCTCTCTCTCTCTCTCTCTCTCTCTCTCTCTCTCTCTCTCTCTCTCTCTCTCTCGTGTAAATAAATGTTGGACTATAGTTGCAAAGTGTTAGTAGTAATAAAAAAAGATGCAAGTGCTATAATGAAAAGATATATTAACTCCTTGCTCCAACGACTTTATTATTATTATTATTATTATTATTATTATTATTATTATTATTATTACCACTATTACTACTATTATTATTATTATTGTTATTATTATTATTATTATTATTATTATTTATTATTATTATTATTATTAGTTATTATTATTATTATTATTATTATTATTATTACGGAAAGATTATGTTCAATTTTGAGTGAGACCCTTTCTAGTGAAAGAGTTAATTAAGGCTTTATTTAACCCCTCCAGTAAAGAAAAAAATTTCTCCTTAGCTGAATGAAATCGTCTGGAGAAAGCAAGAATAAAACAAAATAAAATACCCCATCGGTTTCTGAAGAGGTCATGATGCCTTTATTATCTTTATTTTTTACTTTATTTATTTATTTTATTAATTTTTTCTATTGGCAGAATATTTTACTCAGCTTGGGAATATTTTGCCTTATTAAAGAGGTTAATAAAGGCTTTGTAATAATAATAATAATAGTAGTAGTAGTAGTAGTAATAGTAGTAGTAGTAGTAGTAGTAGTCGTAGTAGTAGTAGTAGTAGTCGTAGTAGTAGTAGTAGTAGTAATAATAATAATAATAATAATAATAATAGTAGTAGTAGCAGTAGTAGTACACTATTAGTAATAATAATAACAATAATAATAATAATAATAATAATAATAATAATGATAATAATAATAATAATAATAATAATAATAGTAGTAGTAACAATAATCTGAATAAAATCGTCTGAAAAAAGCGGGAGCAAAGTGAATAGGACGTCACCGGACTGAAAGGGTTAATATTCTTCACAGCTTAACCCCTTCAGCTATATGAAGTTAGTTTATATTTCATTCTTTCAATCCCAGACGATTTTATTCAGCTTAGGACGACGATTTTTCCAGAGTAGTTTTTCATTAACCCTTTTATTCTGGAGATCATTCCCAAGCTGAGGAAAATCGGATTATTCAGTGCCTCAGTGGCCCAGTGGTACAGTATTCGCCTCTTGTTCTGCGTCTACCCCGTGTACAGTATCCAAAATCCAAGCCATGAAGAATATTTGAGATTCTGGTAGTGTGGCCCTTCATGTGTTTCAGTATTTCAGTCTGAGCAAATATACAGACTCTGATGTACGCAAAAACAGCCATAATAACTTTGCCTTTATCCTGTATTTTTCTCACGACAGACACATTCTATATTCGTACTTTACCAGCATGGGGACGAATTGGTTCTTCTTACCACTCTCCCTTCAAGTAGATCTCTCTCTCTCTCTCTCTCTCTCTCTCTCTCTCTCTCTCTCTCTCTCTCTCTCTCTCTCTCTCTCTCTCTCTCGTCACTTTCCCTTAACTACTTCCAAGCCACTTCTCTCCCTCTCTCACATGACTGCCAACCCAACTTCCCTCACACACTACAACTTACCTCCCTTCCTCCTGTCCTCCCTCCTTCCCTCCCTCCCTCCCTCCCTTTCTCTCTCTCTCTCTCTCTCTCTCTCTCTCTCTCTGGGAATAATACTTCTCTACTAGCCCTTTCAGTCCGATGACGTCTTATTTATGCTACCTCAAAACAATTTACTACCCCCGCGCTCCCGATGCGAGAAAGGTAATTGTGTTTTGCTCGACGTTGTGTGTGTGTGTGTGTGTGTGTGTGTGTGTGTGTGTGTGTGTGTGTGTGTGTGTGTGTGTGTGTGTGTGTGTGTGTGTGTGTGTGTGTGTGACTTTGTGAATAAAATAACTCGACCAGTTTTTATCCGAATTTTACGAAACGTGGTGGAAGTCCTGGGGGTCAGCCAAGGAGCAGACTTAATTTTTTTATTATAAAGATACGTAGGTCAAGATCATAGGGCCAGATCAAAGTTTGACTTGGGAAAATCAGCTTACACAGTTATATTCTCTTTACACCAAACGATGTATGTGATAAGGAGGGTTAGATTCAGTTTTAAGAAGAATCAAAGGTCAGTGTCATAAGGCAAGATCAAAGGTCTCTCCAAGTGTCTCTCTACGAAATATGCTTTTTTTAATATTTGATAAAAAAAAATGGTGGAAGGGTTGAAGATCAGCCAAAGGGTTGATCTGTCTTTTTGTAGATTTGTAGGGCAAAGGTCAAGGTCACAGGGAAGTTAAAGGTCAAGGTCACAGGGAAGTTAGAGGTCAAGGTCACAGGGAAGTTAGAGGTCAAGGTCACAGGGAAGTTAGAGGTCAAGGTCACAAGGAAGTCAAAGGTCAAGGTCACAGGAAGTCAAGCATCAAGGTCACAGGGAAGTCAAAGGTCAAGGTCACTGGGAAGTCAAAGGTCAGGGTCACAGGGAAGGTCATCTCAAGCAGTTTTTTATTTTATTTGAACGAAACTTAATGGAAAGGTTATAGGTCAGACAAGAATGAAGTTAATCGATTCTGAGAGCAATCGATAAAAAAAAAAAAAGTCACAAGGAAAAATTAAATGTTGGTGTTTCATTCTCTGGCCTGTATTCTCGTCGGTTAGGGAAGCTCCGTAACATCTCTTCCTATGCGATTTATTTCCCTCGGTACACCTTTCCATCCCCCTCTGTGTCACCCAGATCATTCTAAAATCACTATACTCTGCATGAAAGAATGTAAAATCCGATATTAGCCTGCCGAAAATAAATAGGGAAGGAAAAGGTGTTAGGGAGCTTCTTTAATCAAGCCTCTGAGTTTTCCTTCTTAAACTATGATGTCGTGGCTTCTTGTACTGATCCTGTTAACCCCCTCAAGGGCAGGATAACTCTAGTACTCCTTCCAGCTAATCCCAGACGATTTTATTCAGCTGATAGTGAGCCATAGATGCTAGTTTTACCAGTCACTCTTAACTCTTGTTGGGATGACTTATTTTATTCCGGCTATTGTTAGAAGGTTATATTAAGATGAGAGTGAATTATGACAACCTGAGAGAGTTGATTAAAGCTATATCTGACTCCTCATTTCAAAAGGTGTTTCTTAAGTTGGGAATATAATCGTCACAGGATAGCAGAGAGAGAGAGAGAGAGAGAGCAACACGTCATCGCAGTGAAGAGTTTAATGTTGCAGATCCTAAAAAAAATCACAAATTTCACCTTTTTATTTCCTTAACTCTCTCTCTCTCTCTCTCTCTCTCTCTCTCTCTCTCTCTCTCTCTCTCCCTCAAACTTCACTCCTTTGTCAAGTACAATTAAAGAGAGGGGATTGTCGAACTCCGCACAGCTAGTTTACATTCTCCATCTTGCTCACTTGCTTCCTTCCTTCTTCCCACACGTTCCTTCTCTCTCTCTCTCTCTCTCTCTCTCTCTCTCTCTCTCTCTCTCTCTCTCTCTCTCTCTCTCTCTCTCTAAAAACAAATATAACAACAGAAATGTGGAAAAAAGGTTGTAAATAAAGCAAGTAAATATCGCAATAAAATACAAGACTCGGGTAGTCAGCAGTAGAAACAGATATAAAGGAACCTCCTGTAATTTTGGGGAAACAAAAAATAAAGGAAAGATAACAGGCAAAGTAGAATAAAACAAGAGGAATGAAGGACAAACGAAGAGAGGAAGGAAGGAGGAAAAAATTAAGTAAAACATAAGGACACAGGGAAGAGAGGAAGGAAAGAGGAAAAGCAAGATAGTAAAGAATGGGTGGAGTGGAGACAAGAAATTAATGATGAAAGAATAATCGGAGAAAAAATGAATACAGTACAGAAATGAGAGAGTGGGTGGGGGGGAAGAGGAGAGAATTGAGGAAACGCAGGTGATGAAGGTATGAAAAAAGTACAAAAGAGTACAGGAGAGAGAGAGAGAGAGAGAGAGAGAGAGAGAGAGAGAGAGGTGGGGAAGAAGAAGAAAAGGAAAGGAAAGGCGAAGAGGAGGAAAGGTGCGAATCAGGACAGGAAATAGAGGGAGAGAGAGAGAAGGGAAAGGGAAGGGAGAGAGGGAAGTGGCTTATATCCGAGTTTCGTTCGGGCGATTTACCCACATCGCCTAGCAGACCTTGAAATATGGAAGCTTGGAGGTGGAGAAGACAGGAGGAGGAAGGGAGGGATAGGAAGAAGGTGAGGAGGAGGAGGAGGAGGAGGAGGAGAAGAAGAAGAAGAACAAGAAGAAGAAGGAGAAGAAGAAGAAGAACAAGAAGAAGAAGGAGAAGAAGAAGAAGAAGAAGACTCAGAAGGAGGGTGGAAAAGAAGGAAGGGCGGAGAAAAAGGGGAAATATAAAGCAAGGCAGATTAAGAAGAAGAGGAAGGGAAGAAGAATGAGGAGTAAGAAGAGGAGGAGAAAAGGAGGGAGGAAAAAAACTAGGGAGAGGAAGGAGGGAAAGAAATGGAAAGAAAGGAGGGAGGAAAGGGAATGAGGGAGAAGGAGAGAGAAGAAAGAAGGAAGGGGAAAAACAGTAAGAAAGGAAAACGAAAAGGAAGAAAAGAGAATTAAAAAAAAACGTTGGATTACGTTAAAATAATAAGAGCAAGAAAATTAAGAAAGACATCCAGAAACGAGAAAGAAGAAGGAAATGGAGAAGGAAGGAAAGACGGAAGGAAGGAAGGAAGAAAGGAGGGAGAAGGAAGAAGGAAAGGTGAAGCAAATAATGGCTAGGGAGGAAGGATCTTTTGCCCCTTCAATACGAGATAATTTCTAAGCTGAATAAAATCTGATAATACGAACAACTTTGAAAATACGGAAAAATAAGCCATAGAAACTGCTTAGAACCACTTAATAATTAGCTGTCTTTTCTAACCTAAATAAAAAAAACATGGAGATAACTTGACCAGAAAAATCACACACACACACACACACACACACACACACACACACACACACACACACACACACACACACACACACACACACACACACACACACACACACACACACACACACACACACACACACACACACACATGCTATCTAATTCTAAACGCGAAAATACTATGGATCTTTCCCAAACAGAAAAAATAGTCTAAAAGAAGCAAAAGTGAGATTAAAAGAAAAAAATATATGTATAGCCGTACTCAAAGAACTAATGGAGAAGCCAGAGAAAAAAAAGGGTAAATTTTTAGCGGATGAGTGAAGGGTATTAACTGCAGAGAGAGAGAGAGAGAGTAATAAAGTTGCGAGGGGAAGTGAAGGTGAAAATATCAACCTAATTGCAAAGACAGGAGGAAAAAGGGGGTGAGAGATTGAAGCATTACCATACTCTCTCTCTCTCTCTCTCTCTCTCACACACACACACATACACACACACACACAAAACCTCAATATTACCTCAATATTACGTGAGAACTCTGCCTACGCGAAGGAAAATTGACTGACAGTAGCAAGGATTTATATACAGTTTTATTCGTCACTTTTATTCGTCACTGAACACAATGGCTAAGTTAGGGAGATCAGATTACTTGAAGGAAACTATACGCAATTCACCCTAACCTGGTCCATTTTTGTCACTCTTATTGCAGTTTATTTCACGTAGCTGAGTGACAAAAATACAATACTTCGGCTCTACGTTCATAGCATTTCATTATGATAAGCAACACACTCTATCGATAATGTATTCTTGCAACACCGCATTCGTGATGGAGAGATGGCAGTTTTAGGCCACGTTAGTGTAAAAAGAGTATTGCATATCGTGTCTCTTCCTTCGCCAAGTAAAATTGTCGTACGTTGGCAAGAAAAAAATAAAATGAATCGTAGAAGTGAAGGTACCGTGAGAGAGAGAAGAAACAAGTATACGGTAGGTCATTCACTTCAACTTGGCCCAAATTTTCATCCTTTTGGAGCTAAATGTACGGGACTCAGCGGCAGAAAAAAGACAATGTTGTGGCTCTAACTACCATCTGAAACACTTCTTCGTGACTAGCATCATATTATAGTATCATATTGGTACAACTCGGCATTCAAGATGGAGACATGGCAATTGCAGGCCAAGGGAGAGTGGACGGAGCATAGTGGGAAACTCGATGCACCAGTGATACAAAGCGAAGTGAAGTTTAGAGAGTTGTTTGGTAATTATAGTTCGGTTAATATCTATTAGAGGAGGGTGATAGAGTGGGGAGGACGAAGGAGGAGTGGAAGGAGGGGTTGAGAAGGAAGGGGAGGGGTAAAGAGGGGAGTGGAGGGGAGGAGTGAAGAGAAAAGGGAGAAAGAGAGAGACAGAAAGGTAAATCAAAAGGATACGGGCGAGAGTGGGAAAGTGTGAATATTGGCTGAGGAAATCTAAAAGAAGATTTATTTTTTTTCAATGTCCGATTCTGCACATAATGAATAGCTAGTCTGTTCCCTAACGCCCGCAGCCCTCACACATGTCTGACTTCTTCACATGTCACCATTTCGGCGCTAATGTCCACCGTCCATATTGAATCCAAGGTAGGTCTGTCTCATCCAGGTGTTTTTATGACATCGGTGGGTCTTGTGGAAAATTCGTGAAGTTTGTTTTAATGACGTGACTGAACCTCTCTCTCTCTCTCTCTCTCTCTCTCTCTCTCTCTCTCTCTCTCTCTCTCTCTCTCTCTCTCTCCACACACACACACACACACACACACGCACACACTTTTCCCCAACACAAACTTTTCCTACCCATTCCTCTCCTAATATCCGATAATTTTTCCATTTACCTTTCTTCATTAGCGCCCTCTCACCTGCAGTTTTAGTTTCCTTTCTTCCGTAACTCCTTCAGGATAGTGACTCATTTTCCCTTCCAGTCTTGCTGTCACCAGACTATTTTATTAAGCTAAACGGAGGCTTTTTGAGCTGGGGGAGGGGGAGCTTGATGTGGGGTTAGTTCATCTTTTCGTCATGACTGTTAATTAGAGGGGAGGAGTGAACAGGTGAAGGGAGGATGGGGGAAGAGGTAGACTAGCGGACTTATCAGTTTTTGTCTCTTACTCACTCACTGTTTACTGCCTCGTTCACTTTGACTTTCCAATCTCTCTCCCTTCAACACTCTTCTTCCAGTTTCACTCTCTTACTTTCACTGTTTGCTTTGATGAACTCATTTTTACAATTTCTTCTGTCTCACTCATTTTCACTCTCTTTTCTGTCTCATTCGCTCACTTCCACTCTGTCTCAGTCACTTTCACTTTCCTAGCTCTCTCTTTCACAGTTCCGCACCTCACTAACTTCACTTTTTCTTACTCATTCACGCTCACACCTTTCAGTCTTAGTTACTTTCACTCTCACCTCTCTTAATTCACTGTTGCCTACTCCTCTGTCTCGCACACTTTCTCTTTCACACTTCTGTCTTTAATTTGACTCTCCAGATTAATAGTTAACCATATTTTCCAGCTCAAACGCACCTTCATTCTTACTCAATTTTTTTTTTATCTAAGCTTTTTACTTTCTTCTCGCCTCTGAAGGATAGTATTTACCCCTCTTCTACGATGGCATGTATTTTTTTTTTTTTTAATTCCTGCAGCTTGCTGATGAGTTTATTCATTACGTTCCCCTGGTGACGGACGTGTCATGTGAAAAGAGGCGTTTTTGCGAGGCCTTTTTAGACCAGTGAAGACCAAAATTTTCTGGACCTATTTGATGCTCGCGAGAAAGGATTTTAGACCAGCACTATCCTTAATGTGGTCCTAGTGGCTGGAGGATCATGTAGGCGGGGTCATGACGGAATAAGCAGAGTTATGTAAACAGAGAGAACGATATGATGATAAATCATTTTCGCTATAACTGTCGTCGTTATTAGCGTACAAAGTGGCTGTTTCTACGTCATATAAAAGAAAATATGAGAGCTCACCAGTGTGTCACTATTAGAATCAGGTTAATGAGTTCTTGTTACACCATGAAGTGAAACAAATGTTCAAGTTAACTTTCAGTTAAAACAGAATTCTAATAATAAGAGGCAAAGGATGCAGCACTCGTCCGTAGGGAAATTTTACTGGGAAATTGTTGTAAGTGCCGTCATTTCCCTACAATAATCCATAGAGACTCGCAAAATGTGCAGTTCTCTCCAGGCTATTATCTTTATTTCAATCATAAGTGATCAAGCATTTCAGTTCAAGTTTAAACAGACATTCAACTTTCATCTCCACGTATATCGCCATCCCGTCACTGTTGGCTGTCATTTGTGAGAAATTCTAACTTAAAAACAATATTTTATCTTTTGCCTGCAGACCATCTTTGTTGCATCATCTGTTTATCCTGGGCACGGGACGCCCCTGGCTGTCCTTACCACGATATATAGATGTCTATATATCGTGGTCCTTACTGCCCAGTGCTACAGCGCATCCTATTTGCGCAGGATTAAGTAACCCAGGCCTGGCTCTGGGGAAGGACCGCTTAAGACCAGTGTGTGACTAACGTATGTCTAAAAGAGGAAGAAGACTTTGATATATGTCTTCTTGCAGAAAGGTCATTAAGGCTGATCATCTCATTTTTCAGTCAGAATCTTCCCCTAGAACACACACAAAGCAGTCGCATTTCACAGCCCCCAGTTACACTGCTGGGTAAACAAGGTCAAGAGGCCAATATCTAGCCCCTCCCGTTCAAAGAGCCTCTTGTAAGGCGAGTTTAGTCTTCCTCTCTCTCTCTCTCTCTCTCTCTCTCTCTCTATCTATCTATCTATCTATCTATCTATCTATCTATCTCTCGTTTAGTAATTTTTTCATTTGCTTCCTTCTCTTCTCTCACTTTATCTTTCCTTTTTTATCTGTCTTCCCGCCACTTTCCTTGATAGCACACTGCCTCCTCTTGTGTCTCATCATCCATCCATTATTTCCCATTTTCCTTCCTTTCTTCCTTCTGTCCTTGCTTCCTTGCTTCCTTCCTTCATTCCTTCCCTGTTCACCATTTCCCTTCACCTTGTTCTTTTCTTCATTGTCTTACTTCACCCTTACTCCTTCGTTTCCCTTCCTTCTCTTCTCTCACTTTCCATAACTATTCTTTATATTTCCTCCGTTGTCTCCTCACCTTCGTCCTTTCTCCAAATTTCTTTAGCTTTCTTCCAGTCCGCCTCTTTCCTCACCCCTCGCTTCCTGTTTTCTTCATCTTTCTCGTTTTCTTCCCTCTCTCCTCTTGCATATTCCTTCCATCCTTCTTAACCTTCCTTCACTTACGCTCCCTCTCTTTGTACCTTCATTTCACTTCTATTCATCCTAATCATTCTTTCCTCTCTCTCTCTCTCTCTCTCTCTCTCTCTCTCTCTCTCTCTCTCTCTCTCTCATCACATATTCATTGCAGCCCCCTCCCTTTGGCACTGCATCTAGTACCCGCCTTTTATTAGGTTGCTGCTTTAATGGAAGGCAAAAATGGCTTTCCTTTTATTGGAAGTGCATCTTTTTCTCTCACACTTTTGTTGTTTTTATTGAGCGAAGCTGGGAAGCTGAAATTTTACTACGAAATAGCCTTGAGGCGGACGCTGGCTGGAAGGAAGTATGGTTCCAGTAGGTTGATTATTCTGTGAGATAGCCTATGGGGTCAACAATTGGAACTTTTCCGAATATTCCGGATGTCACCTAATTTTCCATGAAGGACTAAAGCTAGATCCACAAACTTGGTGTACTTATAGACTGTGATGACCTAAGGTGACATGCACAAGATCAGTGACATTGACATCAAGGTCCCATTATAGCTCGGCTTCTAGTAGCCATCGGCTGCGCAAGTTTTTCTTTTTCAAAATTGTTGTTGGACAGTTTTACGGTGTTCTATTTTATTATTATTATTTTTATTATTATCATTATTTTTATTATTATTATTATTTTTATTATTATTATTATTATTATTATTATTTCCTGGTGCCTCAGTGGTTAGTGTAATGGAGAGGAAAATGGTGACGGACACAGGGAACGGATTTTGCTATCTGAGCCCAGACAAAGACTATCCTGGACCTATATCTATCCCATTTTGTATAGTTATATCGAAGTTGAGATGCATCCTCCATGAGCAGCACCGCCAGGCCAGGAACACTTTCTATGATCAACTCCTTCCCTCCACAGCCACAAATCGCCTTAGATCATTTCAGGCTATTTTTTTTCCTCTCTTTTGTTTATTCTCAGCATTGGTCATTACAGGTCATGATGGAGAGTTATTTGTTTGTCTCTCCCTTTGTCCTTCTTCACCTTGCAGTACAGTTTGAGGCTTAAACGTATATTTGACTGTTACGGGTCATCTTCAAGGGGAGGATTGTTACCTAGAAAAAAAAAAGACTGACTTTATGACCTCCTTGCATTTAACAAGTATTAATCTTTTTCACTACAATGACATTTTGTGTGTGTGTGTGTGTGTGTGTGTGTGTGTGTGTGTGTGTGTGTGTGTGTGTGTGTGTGTGTGTGTGTGTTAAAGTACCCAAGAGACGTTCCCTGGTATTTCAAAAGGCTGAAGAATTAACAGAAGGATCGAGTTGACTGGGTGAATTAAATGAACGGAATTAAATGGACGGACTGGGTGAATTAAATGGATTGTAAATTAAATGGACTGACCCCATCTAGCAGGTGTATGTAAAGTGTATCGACTTAAAATAAAATGTACACTGATGGTTAGGCTTTTAAGATGAAGCTATAGTAGGACTCGCGCACGTTTGCGGCTGTGGTGTGGCCCGCACCTGTGTGCAGTGTTGCCACGTTTTCTATACCGTTATCTCTCTCTCTCTCTCTCTCTCTCTCTCTCTCCTGGCGGGAAATGTGAGCCACCCTGAGTACTTTTGATTCTTTTATAAGTTATTTATAATTGTGCTTTCATTTGTTAATTTGGTTTTGTTATATTTAGTGATGCCGACAATGCATTCAATGCATGCCCCTCTCCTGCCTCTCTCTCTCTCTCTCTCTCTCTCTCTGTAGGGAAGCTATCTGTCAAGGCCACCGACTGGGTGTGGAAGTGTTGCCGCTCGCGAGTGAATAGTTTTTTTTTTTTTACTTCGGTATTGGCATATGCCTACTATTTTGTCCTACATATTAGCTTATGATTATAAATGTGATTATTCCTCGCCCTTAAAATTATGGTAAAAGCCAGTAAATGTGAGCATTTTTCCCAAGCAACACCTGTACAAGCTATGGTTGGGTCTATGAAGGTACGTACTTTACCTTAGGCCAGACGGGGTGTGTCAGTGCTGCCACTCACAAGAATTATATGAATTATTTCTTTTACTTTGGATATTGGCATATTTCTTCTTTTTTCAGGCTCATTCTATTATATCCATAACTGTAATATTATTAACCACCCTAAAACTACGCTAAAAAACATTAAAAGTGACTGCTATTTCTTTTAGCAACACTGTACAATATGTATGCCATGTTTCTGTGTTACTGTATAAATATTTTATGCATAATAAGATTACTGTTGATTCATCCATCAAAATACACAAGTGTAAGTTTTATTCATCTGAATTTATCGAATTTGTGATGCCTTGTACATAAATAGCTTCCGTTTCACATCGCAAGTTGGGGAAACGTGGCACCATTGTACACAGGTGCGGGCCACACCACTGACGCAAACGGGCGCGAGTCCGACAATAGGATTTCCGGAGGATGAATGACGTGTGGGTGACTGTGGATTCGCAGACTACACGTGCCCTTGATACTTTTCCCGCTTTTGTACTTTATCTTTTCTTCTTTGTAGATCCTACTTCACCCCATCCTTAAGTGAGGTAGAACACCATAATAATGATGATGATGGTTACAGTGGTGGTGGTGATGGTGGTGAATATAATGTGATAGTTATAAACATTCAGTCCCTTTTTTTTTGCTTCCAGAGGTTTTGCTGAGATGAATAGAATCTTTGTGTTTAGCAAGAACTGGGCAGCTGAATGAGGCTTATAGAAGTGAAAGGGTTCAGTGAAAGCCTTGTCGGATAATTGGGTTAGTCGCTTCAATACGTGTCCTCATCCAAGTGATCAATAGTTTCATAAATAGAGTTGCCGCTTTTCTGCGTATTTTGTAAATTAGTATTAGCGTGTATTATGCAGTAAAATCTTTGTGTTATACGCAGTCTCTTCACGATGCATGCCAATAAAAACTTATTTACATATTGTATAAGAGAAGATGCTTTGAGAGTATTTTCAAAAGTTTTATAATTTGTCTTGAAATAAAAAAAAAAATGAAAGTAAAGACACTTTCAGGAGCGACTGGGATGATTTACGATCATTTGTACAGTCATTTCGTTGTATAAGAAGAGGAATACTAATGAGAGGAACTAATGTGCTACTTATACAAAGATCACAGTCGACTTTATACACAGGAGTACAGTGCCTTCTCGTACTGTGCACTCAATTTACGTGCGTACGGCTGGAATTACGTTTAAGTTCCCCCCCCCCTCTCTGTCTGTCTGTCTGTCTCTCTCTCTCTCTCTCTCTCTCTCTCTCTCTCGGACTACAAGGGTAAATTAAAATGCTGTAAGATACGGTCCTCCTGCCTTTGCTTCTCAGTGAGGCGAAGCGAAGCACAGAGAGAGAGAGAGAGAGAGAGAGAGAGAACAGGAAGGGGGGGGGGAATAGACCACCTCCAGACTAGTCCCAATGCCACGGTAAATCCTGTCAGTGTCAGAAGTTACCCCTTTCACTTCGACGACGTAATAAAACACAATACACGTTCAATATGGTGTTTCTTAGTTTAGCGTCCTGTTTCAAAATGTAAAGCACAGTCGATCTTTAGGTACATTTATTTTTGGTTGATCTTATGACTGTTGAAGGTAGAATGATGATGATGATGATGAGGATGATGAGGATGATGATGTTGATGATGATGATGATGACATTAAAAGATTGATGATGTTAATTTTGATGGATGATGGTGATATAGTGGTGTAAATGATGATAGTGATGGTGTTATGACTGTGATGGTGATGGTATTACACACTGATGACGTTGGGGATGATAGTGATAATGATGGTGAAAGTGATGGTGATGAAATACTAACACTGATTCTGAGGACGTGTTTTTTTCCGTTTTTCTTTTTTTTTACCATCATAGCCTGTGTTTTTTTTTCTTTTTTTACCATCATAGCCTCTGTGTGTGTGTGTGTGTGTGTGTGTGTGTGTGTGTGTGTGTGTGTGTGTGTGTGTGTGTGTGTGTGTGTGTGTGTGTGTGTGTGTGTGTGTGTGTGTGTTTAATAGAGATAGTTCGTACTGAATGGGATACAAAATTGTTCCAGCACCGATTTTAGTACAAAGACGTCGTTCATCTTGTTCATGTCACCTCCAAGCGACTTATTTTTTTTTTTAGGATCAAACACTGGGAATAAATGGGCACACCAGTAGTAATATCCTTGGGGCATTTGATTAAACAAGCAGATTATCTTTAAAATATTGAAATCATTATGTGTTAACCTCTTCCATACCAGTAGAACGGTCAGTAATACAGGGTTTATTCTTCATCATCATCATCATCATCATTATCATTATTATTATTATTATTTTTATTATTATTATTATTATTATTATTATTATTATTATTATATGAACTCTTTTTCTCACCTATAGATGGCTTGAGATAGGATCCTGAAAACAAGGAAAGAGAAATTAAACAGAGAGAGAACTATCAACAGTATGCCAAGTGAAATGGAGCAGACACTCATTCACCTATCATCCAAGCCCTCGGAATCCTAGCTCAACCTCACACGCCAGTTCATATGCACATTATTTTTGAGCAGGAGGGAGGGGAGAATTTTCTTCACCGATTCACTTCACAGTTCATGAATTTACTCTGATGTTTAGCATATTTTGTTTGTATTTATTTTCCTTCGGTCTGGCAATAAGGATGCTAATAGCCCGCCTTCCATCTTCTTTTATTCCCGTTTTCAGTTGGCAGTTTTAAGGGGGGTCTATAAAATATGCTGTGTATATTCTTCCTTAAGCGACCCCAGACTATATTTCTTGTGGTAATGCCTGCCTCTGACGCAATATTCTTCCTCTCTTCCCCCTTCCCTTCCCATCTAATCCTTTTCCCTGCCTTCATTCTCTCCCATCCTTTACTCGCACACCCTTCCCTCCTTTTTCTTTCTCTTTTCTCTCTCTCCTGTCCTCCGTCTTCCTTCCCTTCCCTTCCCTTCCGTGTACTTTTTCCTCCTTCCCTCAATACCATTCCCTCCCATTCGGTCAGTTATTTCTTCCATTCCTCCACTTCCTAATTCTTTCCTTCCCTTTTCTTGTCATCCTTCCTTGTCTTCTCCTTCTCTTCCTCCTTCCGTTTCCCATTTTTCTTCCCTTCCCTTCCTTTCTCTTGCCCTTCCTTCCTGCTCTTTTTTTCTTGCCTTCCTGTCTTCTCTTTCCCTCCTGCTCACGCTCCTTCCTTCCTTCTATCTCTCTTACTCTCTGAATTCCCTTCCCTCCTCTTCTCATCCTTTCCTTCCATACCCTCCCTTGTTCTTTCCTTCATTTCTTCTTTCCCTCCATCCTCTCCTCAGTCCTTCTATCCCTCCTTCCCCTCTTCCTTCCTTCTTTCCCTCCTTCCCCTCTTCCTTCCTTCCTTCTTTCTATTCTTTCTTCATTCACTTCCGTCCATCCTTTCTATTTTCCATCCTTCCTTCCCTTTCTCTCTCCTTTCCGTCCTTCATTCTCTCTTTCTTCCTTCTTTCTCCTGACCTGCTCTTCCCTCCCTCCTTCCTACCTCACGCTCTCTGTCACATAAGTATATTACCTTCTTCCTCCATCCATAACCCTTTTGCTGCTCTATGTGAAGCTGGTATTTTATTCAGCCAACGTAAAGCTGTTTTCCTCAGCTCAGGGAAAAATCCTGCAAAACACACACACACACACACACACACACACACACACACACACACACACACGTCACGAGGGTCATTGTGGCTGACAAAAAAGAACTTTAGATTTTTCTTTCCACACACACACAAAAACACACACACACACACACACACACACACACACACACACACACACACACACACACACACACACACACACACACACACACACACACACACACACACACACACACACACACACACACACACACACACACACACACACACACACACACACACACACACACACACACACACACACACACACACACACACACACACACACACACACACACACACACACACACACACACACACACACACACACACACACACACACACACGTCACGAGGGTCATTGTGGCTGACAAAAAAGAACTTTAGATTTTTCTTTCCACCCAACACCAAGGACTTCATTTAGCCTTAAGAACACCATCTTAGTCTACGTCTTTGAGGGTCTATCTTAATTCCTCCATTTTATTATTATTATTTTTAAACGTATATTATTTTATGCATTTTTTTTCATTTCCAAACGATTACATATTACCAAAGAAAGAAAACTTATATTTTTATCCATCTCTCGATTATATTCTTATATTTCTTCCTGTATTTTTATCCTTTACTTTCTTTTATATTTTCTCTTAAAGTCTTTTTTTTTTTACTTTTAGATGTGGAGAGGATGGAGGGTGAAAGACTGACGAAGAGAGTGTATGTGAGTGAGGTGGAGGGGGGAAGAGGGAGGGGGAGGCCGAGGATGAGATGGAAGGATGGGGTGGAGAGGTATATGAGAGAGGGGGGTGTGAGTTGGGAGCAGGGCAGTGAAATGGCGGGGGACAGGGCGACTTGGAGGCGATTTGTTTGTGGCCACCCCAAACGGGATTGAGGCGTCTGGCAATAGATAGATAGATAGATAATAATATTATACAAAGGAAAGATCCCCCGTAATGAGGGGGTTAGTGAAGGCAAATTTTAATCCCTCCATAACGAAAAGTCACTCTAGTGCTAAATGAACTTGATGGTGATGGCAATAATACAGACAGAAGGGCTTAAAGCTGAATAAAACCGTCTGGCGGTATTAAAGATATATTATTAGGTGATATCAAAACTCCATGATACAGTGGAAACATTAACAATACTCTTTTTACTCTGACCTGGCCTAAAACTGATTTCTCTCTGTCTTGGATGCTGAGTTATAGCAGGATATTAGTACCAGAATACGGTGCCAATCACGAAGAAGTGCTGTGGTAAGTACAGTATGTGGAGCCATACTATTTCTGTTTATATTACGAAGCTACGTCAGATAAACTGTAAGACGAAGAAAATGAGCAGTTGTCTCTTTAAGATGAATAAAATCGTCCGAAAGTATCAGGAACAAAATACAAAAAATACATGGCGCTGCAATTTTTTTTTTTTTTTTTTTGGTGAGAAATTTGCAAATCTTTTCATTTCGTTCGTTCGTTTGTTTATAGACTCCAACATGGCTGCGTTCATCGTCCGTCTTTGGTTACCTAATGGTGGCCATCCACACTGCACGATCTCTAGCAGCCTCCCTATACAGTCCCTTAACCCTGAAGTCACACTCTATGACCTCGTCCAAAGTCTTTTTCAGTCTCCCTCTTGCAGTTCTACTCCCCAATGTTCACACTGTCATCATCCACACTCAGTTGTCATCTTCCATTTCTCCACACGCCCACACCATCACAGTCTACTTATTACAGTACTAATACATTCAGGACCCAGTCTTCCTCACAATTCTTCATTTGCAGTCCTAACCCTCCCCCCCGGCCTTCCCAGACCTGCCATTCAAGGAAGCACTACACCTATTCATTCTCGTCTCTGTACGTTTGAGCCGACGAATATCATCCTTCTTTACTGCCCAGGTCACATTACCATGTAGCATTTCATTGCGTAAGTACAGTAGATTAAATTCGTCTGGTAGTTACAAGTAAATCATTGTACTGAAAGAGTTCATAAAGTGATCTCTTTCACAATGGCGCCATTTCTTCCTTGCTACCTTCTGACCATTTTATTTAGCTTTTGGGCGATCCCTTGCAATAAAGAATATAAGAAAAAAAATACTTGAAAACGTCCTTTTTTCTTTTTTCTTTATTATTATTATTATTATTATTATTATTATTATTATCATTATTATTATTATTATTATTATTATTATTATTATTATTATTATTATTATTATTATTATTATTATTATTATTATTATTATTATTATTATTGTTATTATTATTATTATTATTATTATTATTATTATTACTATTTATTATTATTATTACCATTAATATTATTATTATTATTTCTACCGGCAGTCGATTCTATTCAGTTTAAAATGAGCCTCGCCTTATAATAAGGAAATGAATATTCTCCATTAAGGTGTATTACGTCAGGTTAATATTTTTCTCCTAAGATATTAACACAGGCATGTCCTTCATATATAAATAACACACAAGGGAATATTAGAGGGATAATATTAAAGGCTTCGTAGCACCTCCTCGTGACTAGTTTATTTCTGAATATGCCACGTTAATATTATCTTGTGTGTTATTTATTCGTTTGAGCTGCACCTATAAATATTACAGAAAGATGTTATAACTGCTCTCTCTCTCTCTCTCTCTCTCTATCTATCTATCTATCTATCTATCTATCTCAGCAAGAATATATTCCTAAAAAATCATGTGGCTCCAGAAGGCATTAGGACACCCCAGCTTCATCCCAGCTCCCCTCAGCTTACTCCAGCTTCCCTCAGCTTCACCCCAGCTCTCCTCAGCTAACCCCAGCTCTCTTCAGCTTACCACGCTTTACCCCAAGTTCCTTAATTCTGCCTTCAGCTTTTTTTATATAATAATATTCATCTTACCTCAGCTTACTTCAGCATCCTTCATCGTATTTCCTCTGTCAGTCTCTCTCTGGCTATCATTAGCTTCACTCCAGCTTATCTCACCGTATCTCAAATCTCTCTCTCTCTCTCTCTCTCTCTCTCTCTCTAACTTATTCTACTTCCAGACGATTTTATGCAGCTGCACTCCTAGAACTGCATTCTCGTCGGTTAAAGAAGCTCCCTAACACCTCTTCCTCAGCGATTTATTTTGCTTATTGTTGCTTGCTATCCTTCTCTCTGCTATTCAATTCATCCTAAAATCACCATACCCTTCAGAATTAATGTACAAAAAATCATACTGACCGTCGTGTACCGATATAAATCGCTAAGGAAGAGGTGATAGGCGGGCCCTCGCTTCCGTCATATTTTTCCAGACTCCTTCAGCATACCTCAGCATATTCCAGCCATCTGCATCTTCACCCCATCTTAGCCTCATCTTACCTAAGCTTAGTCTGGTTATTTTCATCTTATTGTCTCATTCCGTCTTCCTTCGTTCTTTCCTTGGGTTAATATTGGTTAGCACTTTCAACTCACGACTGATTAAACCCGAGTTCGATTTTCGGGGCCGGTCAGACTCTTATGCAAAGTTTGTTTCACCGTTCTCCTTGTTTACCCGGCCTTGATAAACCTCCATCCACTTCTTGGCGAATCGAATTTATACCCACAAGAACTACGACCTGTGTTTTGAATACTAGACTACAAGGCCTCAAATTGTCCTATAAATTGACCAGACAATTCTTTAAGCCTGTCGATCAGAGGAGTTTTTGATTTATTTATATATTTTTCTGATCCTGAGAGTAAAGTGTTTTGTTTTAATCTCCGTCTGATACTGATATTTGTGTTGGTGCTCTCGGTCCTCTTACCACTGTTCCGTCATTTAACCGACCGTCCCCCCAAATAAATCGCTTAGAAAGAGGTGCTAGGGAATTAAGTGACGAGAATACGGGTCCCAATCTCCGGTGACTAATTCTCAGCTGAATAACAGAGGCTGGAGATAACGGGAAATAAATCTCTGTAGTTTATTCTTGCTTCCTCCAGACGATATTTTAAGATGGAGAGAGAAAAAATAGTGACGGGCTTAGAAACAGCCTCCATTAACCCCTTCACAGTCTGGTTCTCTTAAGCTGACTAAAATCGTCTGAAGGTAGCAAGGAGGGGTTAAAAATGACATCCTGAGAGTGGAGGAGCTAGGGGATTATTACTGTGGATTTTCTAGGCTGGGGTAGATGTCTGGCTTTGGTTTTATATGCAAGGGAGTAGAGTGGCGGATTCCAGTAAGCCTATTATTTATATATATGGGAGACTTAGATGGGTTCAGCTTTTTATTCCATCTGCCTGGCTTATGGGGCTTATTCCATCCTTTCTTTTCCTACCTTTCATTCATTCACTCTTTCCTCTGTATTCTATGTTACCCTTGTCTCTACCTGTAATTCTTCTCAATATTCTTTTTTTTTTTTTGCTGCCTCTTTCCTTCCATATTTATTTTAGTTTTCTGTTTCGTCATTGTCCTCTTTCTATTCTCTTTCCCTTCTTATTCTTCATATTTACTTTTTACTGCCTTTTTTATTTTGCTCATTATCCTTGTCTTCTCATTTCTTATTTCCTCTTGTATTACATCATTAGATTCACACACACACACACACACACACACACACATACACACACACACACACACACACACACACACACACACACACAAATAAATAAAAATAGATAAATAAATACATAACTATATACATATATAGACCATTTTCTTATTCTTGCCCACTCGTAAACATAAGCATCTCTCTCTCTCTCTCTCTCTCTCTCTCTCTCTCTCTCTCTCTCTCTCTCTCTCTCTCCTTCCTTTTCCTCCTCCTCTTCCTGCTCCTCCTCCTCCCTCCGTTAAGATTTTTTGTTCGATTCATTTCATTAAATCATTGGTCTCCACTATAAGAGATGTTAGAACCGTATTGTCAAAACTGAGAGGGTGACGCTGTGAACAAAACCCTTAATTTTAGTTAATTTCTGAAGTATTCGATATTGACATGTCTGGCCCTCCTGTATCGCTGCTAACTGCACTCTGTAATGTGGGATGCAGGCTAAACACATCCAATAATTACATGTGTTCCAGATATGACCTCCAAAATTTACAGGTTTCTATACAATTTCGCTCATTGTTGCAGTAATAATGACCGTAAGACCTTATTGATATGGCGCCCCTTCCTCAATAACTCTGTTCAACTGGTAATACAGAGATATTGCAGCGACACAACAATGATGCCGGAATGAATATAATAAGAGAGGGTTGAGAGTAATATGAGAGGGAGATAATATGAGAGGGAGAGGGAGAGGGAAGTGTTATGTGGAGTTCAGCAAGGCAGGGACCTTTGGACTGATTACTCCATCTTCCCCAGCCACACCACTACCATTATGTGAACTACCATAACTACCATAATGGTTTCCTTAACTACCATAACAACCACAGCCCACTGTTAATATCCACCTTCACTGATTCTAGGATTCGAACCTAATACATGGCGGACATTTAGAGTGAGTACTGGTAGTGTGTCCTCTCCTGTGCATGCAATTGTTTGTACCTTATATATTATAATTATATTATGTATATTATATATATCATACATAAATTATGTATATTACATATACAATATATACATACCACATAAATATATTAAATATGTATCATGATGATTATATATATATATATATATATATATATATATATATATATATATATATATATATATATATATATATATATATATATATATATATATTATTCCGTACCCCTTTCCTATGTCACCATCAATCCTTTCTTTTAACCCGGTCCCATCCCTTTTCCAGCCTCCCCCTCCCCCAGCACCCCAGCCTCCGGTACTGTATATGTTAACCGCACCCCATAAATTCCGTCCCTCCTATCCGCACCACTGGACACCGGTGACACTGGTGGCCGTGGGGGCGTTGTACAGGCAGAGGCAAAAGTTTGGCTACTGTTCCATTATGTCCACTTTGCATTCAGGACATGATGGTCACTTGCCCTCCTGACCCATCATTATCGAAAAGAGTCATCCATGGTTAGAGAGACATATCGAGCCTTTCTTATATATCAGTCGCCAAAAGAAAGAGGAAGAAGAGGTGAAATATTTGGAAAGCTTTTTGTTTCTGTCTGTGCTGAATAGTAAATTATGGTATTGTGAATTTCGACTAAAATTTCACCTCCTCTATGTCTCACTTTTATCTGCCAGCTAATATTCCTAAATATGGCACGTTAATATTCACCTGTGTGTTATTCATGTAATCTGTTTCGGTAATAAAAGAACATACATAGATAAGAGAGACTAATGAAGTATAACATTCAAGTTAAATCGCAAAAAAAAAGAGGTGCTAAAAATTTCCTAAGTAGACGAGAATGCAGCTTTTGATATGTTTCTCTAATATTTCAGGTCATCCACTCACTTTCCTCTCCTGGCTAACATTTCTGGACTGAGACAGGACTGGTACGTTCCCTACCTTAAATTTTCACTTCTGCTTCCAACTCTTCTTTGCTGGCTATTATATCTAAGCTGAGTGAGATCTGGTATCTTTCTCTGCCCAAATATTTCACCTCTTCTGCCTCTAACCTCTACCGGCTAATATTTCTAAGCTGTGAGAGTCTTGATGTGTTTCTCAGCCCTAATATTTCACTTCTGCTGCGTCTCACTCTTTTCTTCTGGCCAATGCGTTCTAAATGAGAGGAATTTGGGATGTATCTCTGCCCTAATATATTTTCATCTCTTCCGTCACTTTCCCCTGCTGACTAATATTCCTTAGCTGAGAGGGATACTAAAGTTTCTTCGCCCATAAATGATTCTCTTTAATATATGTGATTCTCTTTGATGCAGGTGATTCTCTTTGATATGCTGTATCAGAGAGGAAAGTCATGTACATTTCTAAGTGTGAAGTATGCAAAGTGGAATCGTTGACTATACAGTGAGGTAGTGGTGGTGGTGGTGGTGACAAGTATGATGATAAAGCTTGCAAACCACTGGGTATATTATTGTGGTGTAGGTCGTGGTAGTGTGGTAGCAGGTGTAGCCAAGGTTGTTATGGTACTTATGGTGGTTAACGGGTTGTGGTGGATATGATGGTATTAACCCTGCAAACCACTGGGTGTAGTATGGTGATGTAGGTCATGGTAGCATGGTGGTAGGTGTAGCCAAGGTTGTTATGGTACGTATGGTAGTTGAAGGGGTTGTTGTAGGTATGGTGGTACAAATCCTCCAATGTATAGTTCATTCCTTCAACTCACTGAATCAAATGACATATGTTTCCCTTATTCTTGCTAATTCCAGACTATTTTACTCAGCTTAGGAAAGGTCTCTCTAGCTGAAGGGTTAATGAAGACAGTAATTAACCCGTCCATTTTTAAAAATCTCCCCTAAACACAATAGAAGCCTCAAAAATAGCGAGAGAAAAAAAAAAGGACATCGACGTAGAGAAGAAATTAACCCTTAGACAATGATAGGCCAATTCCAGGCTTAATAAATAGTCTGATTACGTGAAGAAAACACGTCGGATTTCTTTTTCCAATCCACGAAGGGTTACTGGAGACACTGAGCCACACTGTAAGCGGCATAGGGAGCTCCGTAGCGTGTTTTCTTCGGCGATTCATTTTACACCTGGACATTCCCTTGTCTTTTATATATATATCGCTTTAATATTGACATACTTTGCTTTAATAACAAATAAGAGGACGCTGAGATATAAGCTAATGTGCAAAATAGATCGCTGACGAATAAGTGTAACGAAATTATCCAAAGCCCTTTTTAAACACTGCTAATAATAATCATAGATGCCGTTAGGTGGACATAAATAGTTACGTAGGTGGAGTTACACAGACATACAGATACATTTACATACATAGTTTTAGTGGAAGAGTAATATACGTACATACATACATACATTCATTCATTCATACATATATATATATATACATGGAATTACAGGAAGTTGTATGGCTCTATATCCACAGTTATATCAAGGTGAAGCATAGCAATTACTTAAGTACGTAGATATTTAAGAAGAAAGGTAAAGAGACATTAAGTTACACGGATACAGAGTGACACAGAATTATGGACCTATGCGAATGAACAGAGGGCGGTACATAGGTGATTACAGAAACAGGAGGAGACACGGGAAGGACGGAGGCGAGGAGGGAGGAAGGAAGGAGGGAAGGATGTGGAGGATGACTGGCTGAGGCGTGGGAGGGATACAGGAAGGAGGTGTGAAAGATATGTAGGTAGGAGAGAGAGAGAGAGAGAGAGAGAGAATTACTTATAGGAGGAAGTTAGTGGGATAGATGAATGCAATTTGGAAGCTATGGTGTTAGTGGTGTTGGTGGTAGTAGTGTTGGTAGTGGTGTTGGTAATGGTGGTTTTGGTGATGGCAGTGGTCACTTTGTTTGTAGTAAGAGTGGTAGTTATGATAGCTGTAGTGGTGGTGGTAGAAGTGGTCGTGATATGAATGGTTAGTGGTTGTGATATGAATGGTTGTTGTGGTGGCTGTAGTTGTGATGATGCAGATGAATATGGTAGTCGTGGTGTCGAGAATAATGGTAGCGTTGGTGGTAGTGGTGATGGTTGCTGTAATGATGCCTAGTTATGGTGGTTGGGGAAGTTATGGTAGTGGTGATGGCGGCAACTGTAATTTTAAAGTGTAATAGTGGCTGTGAAATAGTGATGGGGGGAGCAGTGGTGTTAGTGATCATAAGAGAAATGGTTATGGTAGGTGATGGTGGGGGTGATGGTAGCAGCAGTAATTTTCATGGTGGAAGAAATTGTGGTTATCATGCAATAGCTCATTTATTTTAACCGGACGGATTCCTAACCCCCATTCAGCGCAGTTGGTGGTTAAGTGTAGTCAGACTGGAGAGTTAATTTGACTAGTTACCAAGGAGACTTTTCCTTACCTCATAACTAAGGACATCGAATTTCATGCGCTCAAAAGGTAGTATTCAAGTTGTGGGAGTGGCCCAGTTTCGTCAGGTGAAAACAAAATAACTATTGTGATTCTGATACCGTGCCTTTTGGATGCTCACTCTAGACAGTTACCGTGTTGTCTAAATTGTTGCGGGAAATGAGAAGCAGCAGCAACAACCATCTCAGGCACATCTGAATGTAAACCCAGTGGACTGCAGGCCAAAGTTGCCCCTTTCCTGCAGCTCACCGTCCTTCTTTGAGGGGATAGGGAGGGAGCTGAGAGACATTTGTATAACCGGGCAGCTCCAACACCATGCTATATCTTTGTCACCACTTCAATACCTCCAATTCAGCTGCTGTTCGGGAGGCCTATGACTTCTGAACGGAACAGTACCGGGAATGAGGAATGGAAGAACATTTAATCCACTCAGTAGCTGTGGCAGTACAATAGCTATCAACTGGTGGCTGGTCAATGCCGAGTTCGACTCCCCGATTGGTAGGATTGGTCCACAAACACCGGCTGCATCTGAGTTAACCCGTGTAACCAGAGAGCGAATTTGTTATTTTGCTATTGCTTTATTCACTCTACTTTATTAATGCCGAACTTTCAGATCTAAGAGAGCTGAATGTAGTCTCGATCAGACCCCGCAGCAACAAGTATCATCTCAGAAGCTGAATAAAATCGACTAGTTGAAGCTTGATAAAAAAAAAAAAACAAGTACGGTACATGTCATGGGAGTGATGGATTTAACTCAAGAACCAGTCCCCTAAACTGCCCAAACCGGTACTGCCAGCAAGGCGTGGCAAAATTCCATTAAATATACTCCTAAGAGGTACTCGCAGAATGCAACACCCGCGCCGCACAGTCGGTCTGAAGGCCTAGCCACATAGTTAGACGACACTTAAATTTTTGGAGTCATATAGTGAAAAATTGTTGTAAAATATTCGAGTACTGAAGACATGACATTAACAGTAGATCAGTTGCTCCACTACTGATCTATTGTTAATATCTGATTTGTCACCGTGCTTTAATACGGAAGAGCGCGTGCTCGGACACAAGTGCGCACTGGTCGTATGAAGGGGCCTTAATGCCTGTCATATGACCCTGCCCTGTGCCCTTGACTTTTGACCGATTGTTTTCAAAATCAAGTTCCTTCATCCTCGCCTGACCCTTAACACATCCGCCAAGTTTGGTTCAATTTGGGTCAAGAATGTTTAAACTGACCTCACACAATAACCTTGCACTGTGATCTGGAACTGCAACCGATTATTGTTTAAACTGAACTACGTTTCCCTTCCTAGTCCCACAACTCCCCAACCAAGATTGGTCAAAGTTGAATCAAAAGTGTTCGAGTTAATTCGGCCCTTTAGTTATGACCCATGACATTTTTCACACCAAAATTAATCACTTTTTCTTCAGATGGTCCTCAGTGAACAATCCAAATCTGGTGCTGTTCCATCCAGTAGTTTTCCCATAATTTTGGTAACAGACAGACAAAGACAAACAGGACCAAACACATGAACCCCTCACACCTTCATGCTCGGGAGTATCATGGAACAAATCCCTTATATTTTCTTGCTCCTGTTCACCCATAATCTAAAAAATAAGTTGTTTCAAGGTGACGATTGTGACTTAGCAAAAATTGGTTGTTTGCCTTTAAGCCTTCAGTACGATGACTTATATCCTTACTTGATCTAGCTACAATGAAATAAT
Organism: Coenobita brevimanus; assembly: GCF_032717465.1. NCBI lineage: Eukaryota > Metazoa > Arthropoda > Malacostraca > Decapoda > Coenobitidae > Coenobita > Coenobita brevimanus. Next base: position 3,849,968 of record NC_137032.1, on the reverse strand, counting down.
TTTATCAAAGTTAGAAAAGATACTTATCAGTGAGGGGGTTAATTAAAGCTATATCACACTCCTCCAAGATGAGTAAAATCGTCTTGATAGATTAAGAAGGAAGCTGACTATGATCTCGGGCAGTAGGGATTAATGAGTCTCGCACGGTCGATAGGCACTGACCCTCATCCTTCCTCAAATTAGTGTGAAGAATTAGCCTTACGTCAAATACCCCACAGTACTGGTGGTAGTAAGCAATTATGATGATGATGATGATGATGATGATGATGATGATGGAGGCAGCACTGGTAGTTGGGTGGCAGTGGTGGTTTCCTGATGGTAGTTGGAGTGGCGATGGTGGTAGTAGTGGTTGCTGTTGCTGTAGAAATGATGGAATGTGTGGCGACTGTGGTAGTAGTGATCGTAGTAGTAACATGGTCAGGAATGGGGAAGCGAAAGAGGTGGTCGTAATAGTAGTAGTAGTAGTAGTAGTAAAACAGGTAGCCTATGCAGATGATCTCACGGGTGCTGGCAAGGTTGAAGATGTGAGGAAATGGTGGGACCTTGTAACATCTCATGGCCCTGAAATAGGTTACTACCCTAATGCCAACAAGTCCATCTTGATCGTGAAACCAGCTTACTATCAAGATGCACAGGAAGCATTTAGAGGCACAAACGTGATAGTGACTAAGGAAGGTCAGAGGCATCTAGGGGCTGTGATTGGAACCAAGGAATTCAAAGACAAATATGTGAGTGACAAGGTAAAGACATGGGTAGAAGAAATTCATACACTATCCAGCCACGTAAAAACAGAACCCCATGCAGCATACAGTGCATTTACCTATGGTGTAAAGCACAAGTGGACCTTCGTGATGAGGACCATACCAGACATGGAGTTGCTGCTACAGCCACAGGAGGATGCAATCAGGGATTCATTCCTCCCATCTCTAACCAATGGCCACATCCCCACACCAGAAGAGAGGGACCTTCTAGCACTACCACCCAGGATGGGAGGCCTTGGCATTATAAATCCAGTAGCCGCGGCAAGCTATGAACACAGAAATTCACTAAGGCTCACCGAATCCTTGTCACAGAAGATCTGCGCCCAGGTTGAGACGAGTGAAATCGACCACCAAAGGCAGAAAGACATAAAGACACAGATAAGCAAGGAGCGTGAAGCAAGACAAAAAGACCAACTGCAGCACATAATCGAACATCTAACACCAGACCAGTGCAGAAGAGTTGAAATTGCACAGGAGGTTGGGGCATCAAATTGGCTGACAACCCTGCCTCTGAAGGCAAAAGGCTTCCACTTCAACAAAAAATTTATTGACGCCACACCCTTGATGTATGGGTGGCCAATAGAGACCGTACCCCAACAGTGTGCCTGTGCCACTGTCTTTGATGCAAATCATGCAATGGTTTGCAAGAAGGGAGGCTTTGTTTGCATCAGACACGATGAAGTACGCGACCTCACTGCCAAAATGCTGCAGGAAATATGCCATGACGTCACGATTGAGCCAGCTCTGCTACCCCTGGACGGCGAGCACTTCACCCACAGAACAGCAAACACATCAAATGATGCAAGAGTGGATGTCAGTGCTCGAGGTTTCTGGACACGTGGGCAGAGGGCGTTCTTCGACATCAGGATATTCGATCCCATGGCAGCATGTCATCGTGAACTGTCTCTCGAAGCTGCACACAAGAGGAATGAGCAAGAAAAAAAATAGAAATTATCAAGAAAGGATCCAACATGTTGACCACGGTCGATTCACTCCCCTTGTGTTCACAACATCAGGTGGGATGGGTCCAGAGGCAGCGAGATTCTATTCGAGACTGGCAGAGGTTCTCTCTGAGAAGAAACGTCAACCGCAGAGTTCTGTTATGGCCTGGATGAGATGTCGACTCTCATTCTCCCTCGTGAGGTCTGCTCTGCTATGTCTCAGAGGCACAAGATCATCAGCCCTCAGGCCTGTCTCTCTGGCGGGTATGGATTACGAAGCTACAGTGGTCGAGAGTCGCATAGACCAGCGACTCCAATAGTTTAATGTCTTTATTTACACTGTAATATCAATTAAAAAAATAATAATAATAAAATAATAATAGTAATAGTACTGTAGATGGCTGGTAACCACAGCCGTTGGCGTGCTTGGGGCCAACGGATTGTAATATGAGGGTTAGTGTTAACCTTCACATTACAACTCCAAATGGTGAACTGTATTAGCAAGGTTGGTTTTGATCTTCATAATATAGTTCACCAATGGATGGAGGTGATTGTAGTAGGAAAAAAAAAAAAGTAGTAGTAGTAGTAGTGGTAGTAGTAGTAGTGGTAGTAGTAGTAGTTGTAGTAGTAGTAGTAGTAGTAGTAGTCCTAGTAGTGGTAGTAGTAGCAGTAGTAGTAGCTATGGTAGTGGTTGTCTTCACGCTGGATTTGCCTACAGAATTGAAAACATTTTCTCACACACACACACACACACACACACACACACACACCTTCCCTTTTTAGTTGGTTGTATTATCATTCCTTTCTGAACATACCATTTTCGTTTCAATGTTTGTTTACTGACGTATGTTTGCCTATTTGTCTCCATTTATTGTCGTCTTTATTATTATTATTATTATCATTATTATTATTATTATTATTATTATTATTATTATTATTATTATTTTGGGCTCCTGGCTTCCCTTCCTATCGACCCTATTACCTCGAAGCCCTCCAGCATTCTTCCTTCCTTCCTTTCTTCCCTCCCTCTCTTCCTCCTTTTTTCCCCTCTCCCTTCACCCTCCTTTCTCTCTTCTTGCCTCGTCTTCTTCCGCCTTTCAAGTCTATGTATCTCGTTTTCTGCTTTTATTTTCCCTTTCTCTTCACCTCTTTCCTCCCTGAATCCTCTCCCCCTCTTCCTTCCCTTCCCTTCCTGCCCTTTTTTCCTTCCTTCTCTTCCCCTTCCTTCTTTATTACCTGTACTTTTCTCTCATTCCTGCCTCCATCATTCCTTCCCTCTTACCAGTGTCTTACTTCGTGTTCATTTCATTTTTTTTTTCATCTTTTACATCATTCTTTCGCCTTCTCCACCTCTCCTTTTCTCTCTGATGATATCCTTTCCCTCCTTCCTCTCTTCCCTCCATCCTCCTTGCTAGCCACCACTTCCTTCTTTCCTCTTTCCCTCTCTTCCTTCCTCCCATCTGTTCCTTCGTTTCTTTCTCACTCTTTCCATGCCTTTTTGCCATTTTATTATCGTCCTTCCTTCCTTCCTTCCGTCATCCATTCCCCTCTCTTCCTTCCTGCCTTCTTCCTTCCTCTCTCCCTTCCATCTTTCTTACTACCCTACTCTTTTCTTCCCTCACCACTCCTTTCTTCCTCTTTCCCTCATTGCCTCCTTCCTTCCCTCCACCTTTCCTCCCTCTCTGCATCCCTCCTTCTTTCTTCTTTTCCTTCCTTTCTCCCACTTCACCTCATCAACCGTCTCTCCTCCATACCTTCCATCCTCCTTTCCACCCTGTCCTTCTCTCCCTCCCTCACTTCCCCATCCCATTCTTTCCACGATACAAAGCACGGAGGACACATCTGCTGAACAACATCGTTAAGTATTATGCTTATTGTTAACTTCTGTTTTTCTTTCTGATTAAAATAGTTTAGAATATTGTTTCCATTCATCGTCTCGTATATTTCCATCACAGTGTTTATATGCTGAGTGGTTGTTCTCTCTTTTTCCTGCCGGTTTCGTCTCTCCTGGTTTAATAGTCTTGCCTTTGACTTATAGAAAAGATATCTTAGTTTTGCCTTATAGAAAACAGACGCGAAAGACTCAGTAGTTTTGTTACTGATTGTTTTCTTTGGCATTTCAATAATATATATTAAATTGTAAATATATACAGTACGTTCGTCATCCATTTTGATTTGGAATGCTGCTCTCATCTCTCCTCCCTCCCAGCATCTCCCTTCCTTCCATCCTGGCGTCTTTCTTTATTCATTCCGTTCTTCCTTCTTGCTTGTCATATTTATATTTTATTTTCTCCCTTCCATCTTTTCTTCCATTTCTTTTATTTCTTTGCTTGCTTCCTTCTTTTCTTCCTTCCTCACTTACTTCCTCCTACCATCTCACTCCCTTCCTTCCTTCCTTCCTTCTTTCCTCTCTCCTGACTTCACTTCCTTCCTTCCTTCTCGAACACCCCACTCTTTTCCTTCCTTCCCAGCCACCCCCTCTTTCGTCCGTCTGTCGTTCTCCCCCCTCTTCCTTCCTTCCTTCCTAGCCACCCCCTCCTTCCTCCCTCTGCCCTCCCCCCCCCCACCGGATATGAGACCCCCCGCCAACCGGACTAGATCTGACTGGATATAGCATGGACCTACTGACCCTTGGTTTTTGCGTGTGTGTGTGTGTGTGTGTGTGTGTGTGTGTGTGTGTGTGTGTGTGTGTGTGTGTGTGTGTGTGTGTGTGTGTGTGTGTGTGTTTTAAATGGAATTCCGTGGTGCTTTTATCACCTTGTATCTCAAGAAGGGGTTGAGAATTTAGTGGTTTGTTTTTTTTCAGTATCTGTATTAATAAAGTAACGCCCTAATTACGCTAGAATACTGTTTGTTATCTGTTTCTGTGTTTCTCTTGACCGGAATTCCTTGATACTTTTACTAAACTCTAGCGATGGGTTTGAGAGAGGATGGAGAAACTGAGACAGGATTCTTGAGTATTCATAGTGATAAAAAATACTTTAATTACAACAAATATTACCGCATCCATAGCCACATGAACTAAGCCACTTCACTTCTTATGCTGCCCCAAAGATGAGTACAGATTTCTCGCGTGTCAGAATCGAAGAGTTACTATAGTTTAATCTAATGCAATGGCTCTGAAAAAAAAAAAAAAAATAGACAAATCAAGGGATGAAGTGTCAAAACAGGAGTGAGGCGTAGTCACGATGGACACCGCCTAAGTTTCCCCACACCCAGATATTCAGATGCATGGTAATTGCGTGCAAGGGTATTGATACGAGACAGCCCTTTACCCCACCCCAATCCCCGCCCCTCCCCTGTGTAGCCACTATGGGCCGTTTTCACAGTCGTCCCCAGTGCAGTCCCCAACAGCCTACTCGCCTCCGAACGCACGTTTTCGTTTTCACAGTCGCCCTCAACCAGCCTTCCGAGGCCTCTGTTGGGGACGGCATTCGGGACGGCCCGAACAAATTACTGGAACATTCTTGGGGGGCCTGCAGCCTCCCCAACAGACGGTCCCGAAAGTAAAAAAGTAAAAGAATAATTACATGTTTCATATTTTCATTATCATTTCAATATTATTTACCCAATATAATATTTCTGGTGTAAAATACACACCCGATATTGAAAAAAAATATATGTTTGTGTATTTTTATGAGACTTTCTACTACGTATCCGAATACTACCCTTTCGCAGACAGGTGGAGGATCCTCAACAAACGGACCCGAAAGAAATACGAGAATCGTTGTCTAATGCATATTTTCATGAAAATTTTAATATATGATGCCCGATGTAAAAGTTGATGTAGCTAACACCCCGTTTAGAAAAGAAAATGGTCATGTATTAATAGTATATCCGTTAATAAACCACACCATCACTCATTAGACGTTATACATGTTGCTTCATGGTTATTTTTACTTAAGCCTTTTTTACAATACTTATGGATTCAGCTTACTTCCGATTTCAAGTAGGAGCGTGATGAGGTTGCCGTTAGTTAGCTCTTCATTCCGATGACGTTTCCTATTCGTTATTTTTGCTGCATTCTTACGAATATCGTCACTCCTGAATATATTAGTAAGAACTGTGTGAAGTGGATGTTCCAGCCATGTTATTCATCACATTCATTACATTCCAATTTCTAAATATTCTCTACATATGGAAAGTGTTTTCGCCACCCAGAACTACCAACCCTACCGCATCAACATGGGCAGACGTCCCCACGTTAGTAAGCTCCCGAAAGCCATTCGGAGTGACTGTGAAATCCGAAGGTGCTTTTGTTTCGGGCCCGACACACGTTCGGGCCCAAAAGGTTAGGGACGACTGTGAAAACGGCCCTATATCTCCAAGCCAGACAGAGTGATTTTTTGACCTTCACCTTACGAAACGTGAGAGACAGACAAGTGGACACACACACACACACACACACACACACACACACACACACACACACAGGTAGAGAGAGAGAGAGAGAGAGAGAGAGAGAGAGAGAAACTACATCACTGATCATTCTTAAGTCCCTCTGACTGACACCTACGCATCTCATTGCAGACTATGATTTCACGTTGCAAGCTTTCAAACCTTACATATAAATCGTGACAGGTGTGACTATACTCCTTCAGGTAAATATAACTGGGTACACCATATAAATGCTTGTATACATCCACGAGAGCTATTATTCCTTTAGATGTGCATCATTTTTTTTATTCTTGATTTTGCTACACAAAGTAGGGTCAGATGTAACCTTTATTAACCCCTTTACTAATAGGATGCATTTTAAATCATAGTAAAGCCCCTTAATGGCAATAAAATGCAATAATAACAACGTCACTTAAAGGGGAAGATTAACTCCCAGATAATGAAGCCGTGATGTTGAGTTCATTTTTGTTTCTCTCTGAACCTAGGCACCTGGCGCTGGGTAGGAGTAAGAAGGTGCTATTGACAATGAGAAGGAAAGTCATTATTAATCTATGTATTTTATTTGTATTTTATTCCCCACCCAAACACACCAAAGCACTCAAGTATCACAGTTCTGCTCCTGTGTTGGTCGTGGTCGGTGTTAACATAGGCCTCTTTATCTATTTATTATTCTTTATCTTCTCTTACTGTGGTCCTAGTTTCCTATGTTAAGTATATTCCTGATTTTTCTTTCATTCAAGCGTGTGTATTCTATACCTTTATTTTCTAGCGGTCTTATTCTTGATTTCCGGTCTTCTTATAGCAGTGATATTCTTGATCTTGCTTTTAATTAAGCAGTTGTATTTTCACTGCTCGTTTTATTTCTACCAGTCATAATCTCAATTTTTAAAAGCTTATATTTGAGGTTCGCATCATCTTGGTCTTCTCTCACCCCAAGATCCTGCTCACAATAAGGCTGGAATCAGACATATCTTACGCAAATTATTCGACATTTGGAAGAAAGAACGAAACGGTACCTCCTTCCCTGTACCAAATTCTAGGCTTGCTATCTCTGTGTCACCTAGTTTATGCCTGACACCGATATATGGCTTCCTCGGAACCTGATAATGCAAGGAGGTGTTCATCTTTGTTCTATTTTTTTTTTTTTCCTTTTCTTTTATTTTTTTACCTAAAAGATCGGAAAATTTGCATCAGATTAAGGGACGTATTCTAAGTGTATGTGGCTTCGTAGCTCCTCTTCCTTAGCGATTTATTTTGCATTTTACACCTTAATATATTCTTGAATGCTATATAGTTCCTTTTGTATATCGATACAAGTTACACCATCACCATAAAAGGAACTATTTAGAAGTAATGTGCAGAATGAATCGCTAAGGAGAAAGTGTTGCGAAATCTCAAAAGCCACCTAGAAGACAGCTCTATGTTCGGTTCCGGCCTCCGTGTGACCAGGTAGCAATACACCTGGTTCAGTAGTAGTCGCTGAAGTCAAATCCCGTGACGAACTCCATCCACTCCACGTAGAGAGGGAGAAGGGCATTGCCAGACGGGTACCCCACCTGAGAAAGAGATTTTTAAGAGTTACATATTTTTATCCTTTTTAGTTACAAAGTTTAATCCTTTGTAGTTAAAAAATTTTAATCCTTTTTGGTGATAAAATTTAATCCATTTTAGTTAGGAAGTTTAATCCTTTTTAACTACAAATTTTAATCCTTTCATTTGGAGTTACGAATGTGAATCCTTTCATTTAGAGTTGCGAATGTTAATCCTTATATTTAAGTACAAATGTTAATCCTTTCATTTAGTTACAAATGTTAATCCTTTCTTTTAGAGTTACAAACGTTAATCCTTTCAATCTTGGTTTTCGGTCATATTATGGGAGTGATATTTTTGACCTTGCTTTCAGTTATGTAGTAGCATTTTCACATCTTGTTTTATTTCTACGAGTCACAATTTCAATTTCTAAAAACTCTTATTTGATGACGTATGTTTATATTTCATTATTTTACCACCAGATGGATTTATTCAACTCAGGACAGAATTCTAGTAACTCTGGTAATAATGAGGTTAATGAAAAGTTTATCTTACTCCTCGTACTAACTTGTAAAGTCTCTTCTAAGCTAACTAAATTGTCTAGTGATAGCAATAGTGCTTTATACGAGTAAATAACACATCATGAGAGTGAAATATAGTAGTTAACCCCCTCGACCCTTTTTAGACGATTTTAGCTCTGTTTAGGAGGGATTTATTGACCTGGGTAGATTATATGTATCCTGTAATTTACTTTCTTACTACGAGAGGTCTTACTGAAATTGAATAAAATCGTCCGGAAGTAAAAAGAATACATTAATAAGGTAACCCAACAAAATTAAATTATGATAGTCTGTAGTCCACTTATTACAGGTCTTAAGTGGGGTCGGGTCTTCTTGTTTTTCTCTTGCTAATGTCTTACTCTTTTCTTCATCTTAAGAAGCGACCCCTTGGTGTCTTAAGTTCCTCTTGGGCATGGTAAGAGGGTGCGTTGGTAGGGCAAGTAAAACGCAGAGTTAGTGGCCACCCCTCCCGGGATTAGGTCGTCTGGTTATGGGTAGATAGATTGATAGATAAACAGATAGATGGATGGATAGATATATAGGCAGGAAGGTAGGTAGGTAGGTGGGTGGGTATTGACTGACTGATTGATTGATTGATTGATAATTGATTGTCAGACAGATGGATGGATGGATGGATGGATGGATAGATAGATGGGTGGATGGATGATGGCTGAATGGATAAAATAGATAAACAGATTGACTGAATAAATGAATGATTTAGATGGTCAGATAGAAAGACAGATAGATAACCAGATGGATGGATACATAGGCAGGTAGATAGGAAGAGAGATAGAGGCTATAGGAATAGATGCACAGATATATAGACGGATAGAGAGAATAGTAATGGCAAAGAATTAAACAAAAAATATCCTCGAACTAAAGAGCACAGTTCCATTTCAGTCATATAAATTACAATCCAATTATCAGTTTTATAATTACGCCATTAAATCTTTCACTTACATTATTTATTTTTAATTATAATTTGTCTGGTACTGAAGGAGTTAATGAAGGCTGTATCTAACCTCTAACACTTCTAACTTGAAATATCTATCCTGATCTGAAATATATTGTAAGGATATCAGAAATTATCATATATTCGGCGATCTTTTTATTAGTAGTTTTATGCTTTCTTTTATTTTTACCGGTTAAAAAAAGTAAAAAAAATAGTTATGAAGGGGTAAATTCAGAAACCCAGTCCTCTACATTTCAGACAAATAAAGCAGCGTCCATGTGTCAGCGTTGTAATGACTTCATTTACTGTGCACAGATTATCACATTACTCCTCTCGCATAACAGGCTTAATTATCTACACATTTTACGTTTTGATGTGATTTCCTGATACTGTTTACTGCAGCTTATAAAACAAGAGGGCAGGTTGGCCTGCAAAACGATAATTATGTATAGTCACTTTTGGTATATATCGTGTTTACCCTTTCACGTGGTGGTAGGTTGTGATGACCATCATCCACTCACTTGATTTAGTGCTGTCTACTTCTTCCTCATCTTTATCTGTGTCTACCATCCTATCGTCCTATCTCTCCCTTACTTTCCTCTCTCTTTTCATTACCTCTCTTTTCACTTCAGGTGGCTTTACATAGAGTGACAAGCCTGTTGGTTTCCTGAAACCCAGGAAACAATTTACAATGCTGGATAGTAACCATATAACCAGATAACTGGGGGATTCGGAGCCTGCAATGATGCTTCTGCTAATTAGGAGAAGAGACGCAAATACTAAGTTCATCCAAGAACCAAATTTCCACACTCTTTCCTGTGCCACTCTCTCTCGTGAGACACATCCTCATGGGAACATCGGTCCACTGCACGTGATGACCCTGCAGGGTCCAGACAGATTGAGGCAGATCATCAACAACAACGACAACCCTTTCACGTTGTCGCACCAAATATCCGGGCGGATCCGCTGCCGTGTCATACAAACGTACCTCAGATGCATGGCAGTCCCCCGAAAGAATGAAGGTGGATTGCAGGCAACTTCCGATTCTCATCCATTATATATCTAGTTACTAATAACCTTATGTCTGAAAATGGTGGCCTTCGTAATTCACCCGTAAGGCTATGAGTAATATTAGGATTGGATTCGTGTTTATATACAAGTACATTTATTTATCAGGATTAGGCCAAGAATAACCTGCTTTTTCTGAGACACTCTGCATATACACTACAGGATGGTGCGTATACTGTATCCTATTTTGTGTGTTGCGGGTACGGCTCAGCGTAGACAATTTCGCTACTTCATGAATTTTATAGTCAACCTTCCAATCAAGTGACCTATACTCGTAAAATCAAACATTGTAAATCGTGAAAAGGGTTGTGTGAAATATGAAATGATGTGCAGTGGACAGTGATATCATTTCCCGAGCCGTACCCGCAACACACGAGAATTCTCCAACTAAGGGCAAGGAGTAGGTAATATATATATCACCCTGCATATATACACAAACTCACCTCACAGCCATACGCCGCTCCAAAGGCGAGAACGGCAATCTGCATCCACCTACCGTCCTTCATAGTTATTTGGCCTGGGGAACCGCTGTCTCCCTGGGGCCAAAGAGGGGGCAGGATTTTAGTAGTAGTAGTAGTGGTGGTAGTAGTAGTAGTGGTAGTGGTAGTGGTAGTGGTGGTAGTAGTAGTAGTAATAGTTTTTCAGTTTCTCTCCTTTTCTGTTTAGTTTTACCATTATGCGTTAGACTATCTCTAGTTATTCATGAGCAGGTCACTTTCTCTCTCATATATATATATATATATATATATATATATATATATATATATATATATATGTACAGTATCTCTAATTTTTATCTCCCTATCAGTATATCAATTTTATCTGTTTATTCTTCATTTTTTTTTTTCGGGTATCTGGGAGTCAGTCTATTTGCATTTGTCAATCTAATTGTCTGTCTATCTATCTATCTATCTATCTATCTGTCAGTCTGTCTATCTACGCAACCCACCCCACAAGGTCCATGTCCACCTGCCCCCGAGGTACACAGCATCTTGTCGTTAACCACGTGTCCGTAAAAGTACTCGCACTCCGAATTGGGCAGGATGGTGACGTCCACCCCTCGCAACTTCTGGGCTGGGTCGCCGTCTGGAGTAGAGACAGGGGTGAGGCACGGTGCTTTGGAATGGTAGGGTAGCAGGGAGTAAGGGAGCGTGGTAGGGAGTGGTAGGGTGTTAGCAACGAAGGAGATAAAAGACAGGGAGGGAGACAGAACCGTAGCGAGTGAGAAAGAATGGCACAGCGAGGTAATGTGGTGTCAACAGGGTGATCCAGAGTTTTAGGGAAGTAGGGAGTGAATGAGTCGTAGGGTGACTTGGAGTGGTAAGGAGGCAGGGTCAGAGGCAAGATGGTAGATTAGAGAATGATTTATGAGACGGAGAAGGAGGAGAAGAAAGCAGACATCATTTTCATCATCATCATCGTAATTCCATATCTCCGCATCCCACTCACCGTCATTAATAATACCCCAACCATTGACTGACACGTTCCTTCCATTCAGTTCTTCATGCAGTTTGTTGATGTTGTCCTCCTCGCTCACTTCTGTCAAACGCATGGAGGAATCAGAATTTTGCCAAGTCCTTGAATCAGATGACCTGTGTAATCCTTTTCTTTATCTTTGAACGATTTCATTCGTATCAGATTTTGTATGAGTTAGTACAGTTTTCCTTCTTTCCCATGAATAAGAGACGGGACGTATCAAGAAATACGAGGAAATAAAAGGAAAAAGGCGCAATCAAACCGAATAAGTAAAAATATTATCTCTGCAAAATATATATGCAGTTTTGTACATGAAACAAGACATAAAAAAATAATTACTAAAAAGAATATCGTCAGACTTTGTGATTATGAAACTACCACCTTTTTAAAATAATTAATGTAGCTAGGTTGGTTTCTTATACATATGAAAAATTATCTGGAAAAAATTAATATAGTAACATCATTCTTTTTGATTATATGAATATTGTCAGGTTAAAAAGAAAAGCCAGGAAATGAAGCAGTATTTTTTCAGTGCCAAGATTACCAACTCACTTGAACTAATGACAGCTGTGTAATCTTCTTGATGATATGTGAAGTGTTTTATAATGATTTCTCTTTATGGAAATGAAAATATGTAAAGCCAAGGGCATCATAGACGGTCCTTAATCTCACTCTTTCCCGATCCCCAGTCTCATCACTTTCCAGACACTAATCTCACTACCTCTCAGTCCAATCACACTCTTTTATTTATCCTCTCTGCCCCTTTATCCATCATCTCTTCCATTATTTTATCACAACCCAATATGCCTACTTTTAATTCGTAATTCTTATGGCCCTACAATCTCAAATTTCACCACCTCCTTATCCCTAATCATATTTTGTCTTCCACCCATTCTCTAAATTTTTTCAATCCGTCATCTTAATCTCCTCATCCCTCATCTTACCAGCCCCCACTCCCTGATTTTCCACCTAATCCCTACCCTTTCCTCAGTTCATCCTAATACAGTACTCCCAATCCCTAATTTTCCACATCCTAATTCCTACTCCCACTTTTCCTAAACCTGTCAACTCTCAATCCCTAATTTTCCACCTAATCCCTACTCTCCTGATCTTACTAACTCCTCCCTATTTTTCCACCTCCAAACCCCAACTCATACTTTTCCTAATCTTGCCAGTTCCCAACCCCTACTTTTCCCAGTCTCTAACTAATCCCTAATCTTACCTTTCCTGGCAGCAGCGGTGGTGGGATTCGAAGTAGTGGAGAGCTCGGAGTCAGTAGGCAGGAAGTCAAGGAGATCCAGGTAGCTCTTAGGAGGCATGCAGATGGGGGACACGTAGCCTTGGAGGGGAGAGAGAAAATGGTGAGAGAGAGAGAGAGACAGAGAGAGAGAGAGAGAGAGAGACAGAGAGAGAGAGAGAGGGTAAATAGTAAGTTCCATATATAAGAATAAAAACAAAAAAGAGAGGATAAATGCAGTAAATCAGTTGGTCCATGCTAGGCAACACCCACAACAGTGTACCTAAATTTCTAAAATAAACAAGGATGGCAAAGAAGGAAACTAGTGCATATTGTCTATAACATCATATTGGTATGACTGTTTTACATGATTATTTTTTAGCCAAATGTTCCTTTTGAACTTACTTTACGGATCTGAGGAAAGCTGATAGGCTGTCGGTTCTCTGTAAATAGTTATAAAGCTTGACAAAAGTAAGCTTGAAATGATGTCCCTGGGTCTGAACATGCTGGATTAAGCTGGAATGACTAAACCACCTATTTTCATAAGCCTAGGGGGTTTCTAGCACATCACTCTTGTTTGTTATCCTCTCCAAATGATGTGTTAATGTAACCTGTCCTAAAATAACTGAGAGTTATTGATCTGATTGAACTTCTTTGAGTGTGAAGGTATTCTGTCCCTTCACTCCTCTGACGTACATTTATTTCATTCTTCCCATCTCCAGACGATTTATTCAGGTTAGCGTGCATTTTTTAAAGATTGAAGGGTTAGATATAACCTTAGACGATTTCTTGTTTACTTAGGGGTCTCTACTAAGCTGAAGAAAATCGTCTGGAAATAAGAGTAAAGTATAAGAAAATGTCCTCTGAATGTGTTAAAGGGCTTAAATTGACCCAGGTAGCCCGAAATTAAACCTACCTGAGCTGTCTGGCTTTGAATGATTGTGAAGGGCTTGACAGAACCTGAATCGGCGATAGTTCTTTTACACAAACTTGGTCCAGATTTTCATCTCTTTGCTGCTTATTCCTCTTAGCACAGTGGCCTAAGGGGAAACTGCTATGGGTCAACAGCATGTCCGTAGCACTTTTTCGTGACTAGCATCGCATTCTAGTGTTAATATATTGTTACAGCTCAACATTTAAGATGGAGAGACGGCAAATTTGGGGCCAGGTTAGAGTAAAATTAGTAAAAATAGTATACATATTTAATCCCTTTGGCTGTAGTGGTGTTTCTGAGCAAAGTAAAGTCGTTCGTAGTAGACGGGAATATGCTACAAAGTTCTTAATTTTCGATCAGTGCGTTGATGTTGTTTTTAATTATTTTTTCTTACTTTTCTCTTCGGCACAGTAAAATTTCTTGCCATATATCAGAATTAAAAAAGAAAAGAAAAAAAGTCTTTCTAATTTTGGGTATATATCAGTGGGATTTTTAGCTGGAAGGAATTATACCTTTATTGGTAACTTGGGTGGAAGGGAGACATAGGGTGGAGATTGAATTTTTATGGTTTTCTTGCGTTTCTGGGCACATATTCGGCATCTTCAGAAATTATGTAGACTAGAATGTTAAAGGTATATATTTCCATCTCTCTCTCTCTCTCTCTCTCTCTCTCTCTCTCACCCAGCTCATCTTTTCATTTCCCATCTACTGGAGCTGTTCAGTGTGAAAATACAATAGGAGATCTATAACTGTGCTAAAACTTCTATGTCCATAATATGCACAAGGTCACTGTATGAGTAATTTCCTCCACCAAAGTCAAACGTCGCAACGAGAGGAGGAGGCGGCGGTCAAGTGGTTAATGGAGTAGGCTGTTGTATGAACGTATGCAGGTTCGATCGCAGGCTGGACATGGGACAGCTTGATTATTCTGAATTTCGCTAAACCAAACCTCAGTCTTACATTAGAATCATTGCTATAAAAACACCTCCCCTCTTACCATCGCACCTGTACTTAATGAGACACGCCAAACAAGCATTCTATATGGATGATAAATGTTAGTACCGAAGTTGTGATGTGCGAAGGTGTGTGACTGGACCTTAGAGAACGGGCTGCCGAATCTATGCCCAGAGTAGGACACATAGAAAAGAAACAGGAGTAATTCAAGATCACACAGAGCTTCGGTACCATTAAAAGCGATCTCCTGTGGTAGGTGGGCGAGGGCTATGTCGTTGCTTAGTGGGGTGGGGATGTTGAAGTCAGGGTGGACGTACACATAATCCACTCTGAGGAACTTCTGCGAGGGGGTCAGGGTGTACAGGTTGTGGTCACCCAAGAGTACGGCTAGACGCTCCACGGGTACGCTGAGAGAGAGATTAAAGTTAGAGATAGAGGAAGATGGAGAGAGTGTGACGAAGAAGAAATATGTAGCTAATGCTGGAGAAACAGGGAGTTAAAGGAAGTGTGATTTATGTAGTTTTTTTTAGGGGGAGGGGAGAGAGAGAGAAAGGGAGAGAGAGAGACAGGTGAGGGGGGGAGGTGGGAACAGTAGCGAATAACATTATAAACACTATAACATGTACAGTATATAAATGTGGGGTAAGACGGTGGTGAAATGATTAGCAGATCCAGTCCGCAACTAGAATAACCCTTGGACCGGTCAGACTCATGGGCAAAGCTTGTTTCCCTTATGACCATGACAATTGGGAACCTGGATATAAATTCGATTGTTTCATGTCGTATGCTAGGGCGAGACTGTGCCATGATCAAAACTCTCTCTCTCTCTCTCTCTCTCTCTCTCTCTCTCTCTCTCTCTCTCTCTCTCTCTCTCTCTCTCTCTCTCTCTCTCTCTCTCTCTCTCTCTCTCTCTCTCTCTCTCTCTCTCTCTCTCTCTCTCTCTCTCTCTCTCTCTCTCTCTCTCTCTCTCTCTCTCTCTCTCTCTCTCTCTCTCTCTCTCTCAATTAACCTCGTACGACCAATAAGCATTATCCCTTAACTTTTTTCAGCAAATGAAGCTTTGAATAGTAAATAAACAACAGAACGTGATAAAAATGATAAAGAACAATGTAAGATAGAGATGTATAAAGAGAGTGATGAAACAACATAAAGACAGCGAACGATAAAGGTGAAAACTGTGCTATAAAAGTGAAACAGTGCAATATACAGCTGCAACTCTGAACGCAACATTGGCAATTCGCTGTCAACCTGATTTGCAATAAGGAATGATAGATTAGGTAGGGGGAAAAAGAAAGTTTGTTAATATTAGGTCAGTTACTGTTACGCTATTGAAGAAGGTGAGTTTTATTGAGAGTTTAATATCTTTGTCATATGGTTTGTATTAGTGTTTCGGTAGTGTATGAGAGAGAGAAAGAGAAATAGAGAGAGGGGGGGGAAAGGGGAGCGGGAGGGGGAGAAGGAAGGAAGAGGGAGTAAGGGAGTAAAGGAGTGGGCGTAAGGAAATAAGGGAGAAGGAGAGAGAGAGGGATAGGCAATAAGGGAGAGGAAGGGAGGGACAGGGAGTAACGGAGAGAAAGTAAGGGAAAGGAAAGGAGGGTGATTTTACATATTTTCTTTCCCCGTAACATGATAACGAATCAGTAATTATGAAGACAAACATGGCTTTCAGTCAGAACTAAGACATTTAACTGACTTAATAGACCTAGTACACTAAAATGACAGTAACAGAACTAGGACAGAGACAGATGCGTGACAGAATTAGAACAAAGAAATGACAAGGAGACAGAACCTGGGGACAGAGCTAGTATACTACAATGTCGAAAATTGAGCGAAATAGAGAAAACAGAATACAGAGGCGAGGCTACTAGAAAACAAAACTTAGACACGGAGATAAAACAGAGAACAGAGACGAAAGAAATAAAAACAAAGCGTGGTTCACCTACCTGTCTGTGCAGTGAGCCCCGGTAAGGACCCACTGTGTATGAATAACTGTGCCTCCGCAAATGTGGCAGTACATCTCATCTTTACGTCCACACATCTTTAACATCGCCACCTGTGCAGTGTGATATTTATATTTAATCTCACCATAAGTGCATCATATCACCTGCTATCACCTGACCACGTTCTTGAACTGGAGAGTTCATACGTAACCTTCCTTATGAGGGTAACAGACAGACAAGCAGAACAACATCGGACACAGAAAAAAAAAAAAAATCCCATACGGAGACGCTGTTCATTGCCAAGAGGCAGATGCGTTCGGAAAAAAATGTGATTATACCTTCATCAATATCCCAGCCACAATATCCATCTAAGAGACGGAATGCACACCGGGGACTAATGATAAATAGCGAATCACCGGCACTGCCATCATATATATATATATATATATATATATATATATATATATATATATATATATATATATATATATATATATATATATATATATATATATATATATATATATATATATATATATATATATATATATATATATATATATATATATATATATATATATATATATATATGTGTGTGTGTGTGTGTGTGTGTGTGTGTGTGTGTGTGTGTGTAAAACGTTAATAAATATTAATAAAGTTAAACTTTAGTAAATATAATGTAAAATGTTAGTAAATATAAATAATGAAAAACGTGAGTAAATATAAATTATGAAAAACATTTGGAAGTAGCGTTTTCAGTGGAGATTATCTTTGAGCTCGTTCTGATACTCACATTGTAACCTTTAAGACAAACGATTTAACCTCGTATAGTTCATGTCGCCTCCAAATTTGATTAGTGACTTACCTACCTTGACGGGAGAGATAAAGCCTCAATAGCTAACCCCATTCCCTACTAAATATCTTTCCCAAAATTATCTATCCGTCTAGAGATAGCACAGATTCGCAAAAAAAAAAAAAATCTCAGTAAAGAGGAAAGAGTGAAAAAGAAAAATCGTCACTGGCTTCACGAGGTTAATGGTTATGAAACAAAACAAATCCCTGAGCATGAGGTGTTAAGGAAATTTCCACGGGCAAAAAAAAAAAAAAGTCTATAAATAGGGTCGTACTCTTGGCGGCTATGATGGTTTCCTAGCACCTCTTCCTTAGCGATTTAATTTGGCTTATTAAATCCCATTATTCTCGTGCCTGTTGCGTTTGTCTTGATGGATATAGTTTTCTTAAATATGTCTAAGAGAAAATTAGTATGTCACGTGCAGAAACAAACTTAATAATTTCACCTTAACGTTGCCTTGATTTTCGTCCTTTCTCAGCTTATTTTACGTACCTGAATGGCAACAGAGAGAGAGAGAGAGAGAGAGAGAGAGAGAGAGAGAGAGACAGACAGACAGACAGACAGACAGACAGACAAACAGACAGACAGACAAACAGACAGATAGATACCGACAGAGACAAAGAATGCCACGGGTCTACATCCTTTCCATAGCACTTCTTTGTGACTAGCACCATATTCTAGTATAAATATATTGCTACAACTCAGTAATTGGGTCAGGGAGCCAGCAAGTTTGGGCCAACTTAATATGAAAAGCTTATAGCAAGGAAAAGATGCTTGCGAAATTCTTAACCCAGCGAGAAAAGAATGCAATGAGTGTAGGCCAAATTAAAATAGAGTTCAGTAAGGAAAATGCACCAGAAATATTCCTGACCCAAAGAGAAAATGATGCAGAGAGTGTCTTACCATTATAGGGTACAGAGTGGCAGAAAAAGAGAATGCTAAGGCTCTACATCCTTCCATAGCACTTCTTCTTGACTAGCATCATATTCTAGTGCTAATCTATTTTTTTTTTTACAACAAGAGACATGACACTTTTAGGCCAAGTTGAAAGGAAAAGAGTATAGTGAAGTTGCTGGAATTTCTTACCATCCAAGGATACTGGTGTTCCTGCACTACCTCCCCGCCCACCACCCTCTCGCTCCCGCCCACAACGCCACACTTCCCTGTCCACCCAGCGCTGGAACAGGTTGGCATAGGTGTTGGCATAAGCGAGGTTGTGATAGATTGGAAAATATAAGTGTTGGCATAAAGAGCATGGCATATGAGCTTGGCATTTGAGTTTGGGTATCCACGATGTTGGCATATAAGGTTGGCATTTGAGTTTGGGTATACATGAGGTTGGCATAAATGAGGTTGGCATAAATGAGGTTGGCATAAATGAAGTTGGCATACATGAAGTTGGCATAAATGAGGTTGGCATAAAGGAGGTTGACCTACATAACAGACACACTATTATGTATGAGTTCGTAATTTAAGACGCGCCACTAGAATATCATCATCATCATCATCACTTTTCCAAACACCATCATCATCATCATCATCATCATCATCATCATCATCATCATTATCGTATCCCAGCCTCCCACCGTGTCACTAGGGTTGGATTCCCTACACATCAGTAAGGGATCGTCAACCTCATGCACTCGAGATATTTTTTTTTTAAGGCACGGCAAGAGATAAGCCAAAAAAAAACTGCAATGAAAAATGCTAATCACGAAGACTATCCCACTAATTACAGAAAAAAATATAATTATAGATATAACTTCGATAATAACTCTAAATAACCGAAAATCACTGTATTTCAAGAATCGTTTAATTAAAGCACAAAGAGGGTGTTGCAAATATAAAATGTAAATGTAAATAAAACCTGCATTGTATTTCCAGCCAAATTAATTGACCGAGGCATCTACAGAATACCAAGAAATCAAATATTTTTTTACTTATTTAATTAGTTTTCCGACCCCATTGCGTGAGTTGTTGAGAAAAAAAAAAAGTCTTTTTTATTAAAAAGAAACGCTTTGCTGAATGAAATTTATGAAACGCTTTGTTGTGACTGAAATAGATTGGACTGTCTTTTGAAATATCTTGATAAAATTATGGTATACAAAAATTTCTCTCATATTAACGCCTTGACTCCGAGCATATGTGTGTGTGTGATTTTTTTATTATATATTTGTTTCCGTCAGACGATTTTACCCAAATCAGCAAAATTTTGAAAGAGGAGGGTTAGATAATCATAGTCTTTATCTATATCTTAAATACGAGAGGTTTTATCAGTATCTTAAATACGAGAGGCTTTATCAATACCTTAAATACGAGGCGCTTTATCAATATCTTAAATACGAGAAGCTTAACATCCTTTATAAACACTTAGGATCCTTTATAAACACTAAGAATTATTTATAAACATTTAGAATCCTTTATACACACTTTGGATTCTATATAAACACTTGAGATCCTCTATAAACACTTAGGATCCTTTATAAACACTTAGGAGCCTTCATAAACACTTTGGACCCTCTATAAATACATTAGATCTTTTATAAACACTTTGGATCCTTTATAAACACTTTGGATCCTTTATAAACACTTAGGGTCCTTTATACACACTTCGGATCCTTTATACTCGTAAACACTTTGGTTCCTTTATAAACGTTTAGAAACCTTTATTAACACTTAGAATCCTTTATAAACTCATTGGATCGTTCTAATCCAAGATGTAACGTAAATGACGCTACATTAGACTCATTTTGCTGTATTTTATGTGTTTGCGGGGACAGGTCAGGGGACGTGAGTGTAGCAGGGGCTGTAGACAACGATTAAATGATGCAGGATGGACACTGATAACTCTGACTAAGCCGCACCTGCAACACGCGAGAAATTATCTGGCAGAGAGGAAGAGTAGTGTTACACTTGAGCCACTCTGTACACGACTCCATAACATGTCTTGAAGTATACTCAATCTCCTGGCAGTATACTCACTCTCCAGGAAGTATACTCACTCTCCAGGCAGTATACACACCCTCCAGGCAGTATACTCACTATCCAGGCAGTATATTCACTATCCAGACAGTAAACTAACTCTCCAGGCAGTATACTCACTCTCCGGGTCCGCTGCAGATGACAGGGTGGGCCTCGTTGGTTGTGTTCGTCACTACTGTTCCCTCGGCCCCTGTGAAGGACGTAATTAAACAACTCTGATGAAGATAACACCAGAGCATTAAATTAGTTCTAAATTACACCTCATTACCGAGATGCAAGAGCTGATTACCTTTAAATGTCATGCTGATTACCTGTACTTGTCAATATATCCATCTTTCTGGATCTATCTCGGCAACAACACAAACAAATTTTACAATACTCGACTTGTTTTTATTTGAATTTACTTGGCATCTTCCGCAAACTGAATATGAAGTCGTCCTTGCATATAATTGGGTGATTCATGTAAGTTAAAATTCCATCTTTTTGGTTACTGATTAGAACAACTAGCCTATCATATATCACTCAGTCTTCCATCCATCAATCCTCTATCCATCCTGCCATCCACCTTGCCACCAGTCAAGCTATCCATCCATCTATCCTACCACCAATCCATCCATCCATCTTATCACCAATCCATCTATCCATCCTACCACCAAACCACCCTACCATCCACCTTGCCACCTATCATGCTATCCATCCATCCATTCATCCATCCTACCACCAATCCATCCTGCCATCCATCTTGCCACCAAGTGCGCTATCCATCCATCCATCCTACCACCAACCAATCCTGACATCATAGTGCGGCACATGAGACCCCTTTGTTAGAAATCCTTCACTCTGCCATCTAACCCAGTAGTTATCCTGCCATTCATTCTGCTATCTCATGCTGCACATCCTAATCTATCCTGACCATCCATCTAGCCTTCCATCCAACCATCCTGTCGCCTAATTAAGCACACCGTGATCGTTTAAGTCATCCATCCTACCACCACCCATTCTGCTGGCCAACCATCTCGCCATCATTCCATCCATCCATCCTGCCACCCATCCTACCATCCATTCTTCTACCCGTCCTGCAATCCATCCCGATCTCTAGTCAAATACCCTGTCACATCCTATTCCATCCAACCCAGTAACTATTCTACCATCCTTCCAACCACTCTTTCAACCATCCATCTTGCCTTCCATCCTGCCAGCCACCATCCAACCCAGTAACTATTCTACCATTCTTCCAACCGCTCATCCAACCATCCATCCTGCCTTCCATCCTGCCAGCTACCCATCCAACCCTGTAACTGACCTACCATCCTTCCAGCCGCTCTTCCGACCATCAACCTTGCTTCCCATCCTTCCAACTACCCACCCAACCCAGTAACTAACCTACCATCCTTCCAACCATCCATCTTGACTCCTATTCCGCCATATTGCCAACCACCATTCCAACCCAGTTACTATCCTACCATCCTTCCAACTGCCCTTCCAACCATCCGTCCTGCCAACCACCCATCCAACCCAGTAACTATCTTACCATCCTTCCAACCATCCGTCCTGCCAACCACCCATCCAACCCAGTAACTATCCTACCATCCTTCCAACCATCCATCCTGCCAACCACCCATCCCACCGACCTGTGCCGTCCGGGTTGAGGGCCCTGTAGCGACACATGAAGCCCCGGTACCTGAAGCCTTCATTACTGGAGAATACTAGGGTGACGTTGGAGGAGCGGGAGAACACACTCAGGGCCTTGTCACCGCAGTACCTAAAGGAGGATGATTTGGAAAGGCATGAGTAAAGCAGAGGGCATGGGTGATTTGGAAGGGCAAGAGTTAGAGCAGAGGGCATGAGTGATTTGGAAGGGCATGAGCTAAAGCAGAGGGCATGGGGAGTATGGGAGGAAGGTTTACTTGGGAAGTGAGGGTTAAAACAGAGAGCAAATAGGGTATATGAAGGAGAGTAGCACAGAGTGAGTCAGAGAATACTCACAGAGTCTTGTCACCGCAGTAGTTGATGTGGTTGATAAGGAAAGGTGATTTGGGTGTGAAAGGATGGATTTAGAGACATTACTGGCGGGGTAAATTAAAGACAAGAATAGTGCATGAACTAGGGTTTGTAGGAGGCGACTGGATGGATTAGGAGACAGAGGGTTGAAGGGGAAAGGAATACAAAGGAGTACAAAAGGACAGCAAAAGACAACAGACCTCCCGATCATTGGAAAGCTTATTTAAAAAAGTACTAGGTGTTACTTTAATGATTTTTCTCAAGTGAGGCCTTCATACTGCTGACGGAAATGCCAAAATGCGCCAAATTAAATGTCAAAACTGGATTTTCTCATATTTCTCAAAGCTACAGGTGACCTACACACATTTTCAGGAAAAGTTATAGCAGTTACTTGAGAGGCTTTCTCAAAATTTCAAAGTGTACAGTTAAACTCAGGCAAGTAGGATAGTGGAATTATTAGCAAGCTTTTTTTTCTTCTGCTTAATCTGTTTTTTCTTAACTTGTTTCATTTTCTGTATAAAAAAAAAAAAAAAAAGCTTGTTCACTCGAACACACTTACTCTTTCAAATTTGGATTCCTCTAACTTCCTATGACACTAAATCATGCAAGATTAAAACATCTATATGTACTCTATTCACTTTAAATGTAAAACTGCTATCTTTCCATTTTGAGTGATGTGCTGTAACAAGATTAACATTTGTGTATGGCGCTAGTCACAAAGAAGTGGTAGAGAAAATGCAGTGCTATTCGGGTATGAGAAATAGGCTGGAAAAGGACGAAAATCTTCAATGAACTAGAGTAAATAAAGACCTCAGGAGCTGTGTGGTTCATGTAACTCTCACCTTCTTCCCTCCTCCTCCTCGCCCTCCAGTACCATCAGGAAATCGTTCTCACAGTCCTGATTTCCCGGCTGGATGGACATATCATTGCAGTCTAAACCCACAGTATACTGAGAGGGCACCTGTAAAAATCAGTGTTATTTCAGAGCAAGTTTTGAGCATTATAATATTCTGAATAAGCTGATAGGTCTGAATAATGTATTTCATTTAACTATAGGTTATTATTATTATTATTATTATTATTATTATTATTACTGTTAGTAGTTGAAGTACTAGTAGTAATAGTAGTTGTAGAGTAAGCTATTATTATTATTATTATTATTATTACTGTTAGTAGTTGAAGTACTAGTAGTAATAGTAGTTGTAGAGTAAGCTATTATTATTATTATTATTATTATTATTATTATTATTATTATTTATCACTGGTAATAGTAGTAGTAGCAGTAGTAGTAATAGTAGTAGTAGTAGTAGTAGTAGGCTACTAGTATCATTATCATTATTATTATATCTCACAAAGTTATGAGCAGCATTTATCAAAGTTCTCAGCATTATATATCAGTGTTTCAAGTACGCATTATATTTCAGAGTAAGAAATGATTTATAACTTGAATGAAGCTGTTACCACTTAATTATACAGTAAACTCCGCTTAATAAATTTTTAGTAATCTCTCTGAGTTATGTTTTAGAGTAAGGCAACACTATCGTATTTCAGGATAAACTACAACTGTGTTTTTGGGTAAGCTCTCCTAATTATATCTCAGAGTAAACAGTGGATCATATAATTACCCAAATGATAAAGAAGAAAAATATGAGGTCCCCACGTGCTTGTCTTTCCAAAAAAAAGTTGAAATGAAGAAAACCAAAACGTAGATCCATTCATTTCCAAATATCTAGTTACAGTCCGATTAAAAGACCAAAGTACTGTAAATTATAACTTATGTAGAGTAGGCTATGAGTATTATATATAAGAATAAACTGTGATAGGTATATTTAAGAGTGAGTTGTAAGAATTTTATCCTAGAGTAAGTTATGATTAATGTACTTCAGAGTAAACTGGCTAATATATACTTTAGAGTAAGCTGTGAGTATTATATTGAATGGCTGAAGTGGTGGAATATGCTGTGATTTCTACCGTATATATAGACCGTGTTCAAAAAGTAAGAACCATCATCATCATCATCATCATCATCATTTTCTTCACCACCACCACCATCATCAAAATTATCTTCACCATCATCATCATCATCATCATCATCATCATCATCATTCCCACTAATATTTCATGCGAGAGGAATGCAGACACAGTAAGAGAAAAGGAGGAATAGAGGTGAACTATCAACAGAGTTCCAAGTGAGGTATATAAAGGAAGGAGGGATATGGATTAAAGTCTATAGCATGGAGGCTTTAGGGTGGCAGCAGTCCTGAATGTTTGTGTGTGTGTGTGTGTGTGTGTGTGAAAGAGAGAAAGGGGGGCGGGGGAGGAAGAGAGGGAAGAAGGGAAGGAAAGAGGGAGGAAGAAAGATATAAGAGAAGAGAGAAAAGATAATGAGAAAAGCAACAATGAATGGAGAGACTGCACAAAAGAAGGAAGGAAAAGAGGAAAGAAGGAAGAAAGGGAGTAAGGAAGAGAGAATATGGAGAAGGAGGAGGGAAGAATGATAAGGAACAGAGAGAGAGAGAGAGAGAGAGAGAGAGAGAATCAGATAAGGAGAGAAGAAAAGATGACATGACGTGGAAAATTTGTAGACCTTGAAGGTGCAAAAAAGAGATAGGCGGAGAGGAAGAATGAGAAGACTAGTAAAGAAAAGAAAAAGAATGGAAAGGAACTCAGGAAAACAGGACAGGGATAGCCATTTACCGTTTAAAGAAAAGGAAAGGGGAAGAGAAAGATATGACAGACAGACACACAGACAGAGTTACATAGATAAACAGACCACAGCGAGTCTATAGTTTTTACTTGGTCGTTCGGCTTTAATACTGACTAAAAGATTTGCTCCTTTATTTTAGATACTTAAGGACAAGATAACAAAATGACTCTCTCTCTCTCTCTCTCTCTCTCTCTCTCTCTCTCTCTCACTCTCTCTCTCTCTCTCCAGACTTTTCGATAATTAATCAGTCGTACAGGAAACAGAGAAAATCAACATCATCCAAGAATGAAAAGTCTGTTGGAAACATTATTAGAAAATAAAAATGTTGAGAGTAAAGCTTTTTAAAACGAATTTCCTATTACTTTTACCATTTTTAAACATACTAGCATTGAACTCAAAAAATTTTTAACAGAAAGAAAACTGTCACGATATATCTATGCATATACGGAAAGATAGATAAATAGATAGATAGATAGAAATATATCAGTAATCATTAACACACAAAACCACCTAAACCAAAAATTCTTGCTTATTATTTTTCGTATATTTTCTTATATTATTTTCCTATATTATTTCTGAGCAATGGCCAAAGCGCTCACGTCAGTCTTACTCAGGTACTTCTTGCTGGAATATCTGCTTATGACTATTACGTAATGTGTGTGTGTGTGTGTGTGTGTGTGTGTGTGTGTGTGTGTGTGTGTGTGTGTGTGTGTGTGTGAGAGAGAGAGAGAGAGAGAGAGAGAGAGAGAGAGAGGCGAAAGATGAAAGAGACGACATAAGAGAGTGGGGAGACGGAAAGAGGAAGAAAAATGAAAAGAAAAAGGGAGGTGAAAGAAGGGAGAGAGGGTGAAAAAGGAGAAACAGAAGTAGAAAGAAATGAGTTTAGAAAGTGAAAGAGGAAGAAAGAAGAGAAAAAAAAAAGGAGAGAAAAAAGTAAAGAGAGAAGGGAGAACGAAAGGGTGAATGATCAAATAAACAAGTAAATGGAGGAAAGACAAAGGAAGGAAGGAAGGGAAGTAGGCTGAGAAAATGAAAAGTATAAGAGAAATGAGGAATAAAGAGAATCTGGCCCTCTTCCATAAAGTGTCTTCCATTCAACACCCTATCAGTCTGGCATTGACCATCCTATTGCTGTGAAGAAGACTGTCATCAATGTTTCTCTCTCTCTCTCTCTCTCTCTCTCTCTCTCTCTCTCTCTCTCTCTCTCTCTCTCTCTCTCTCTCTCTCTCTCTCTCTCTCCCTCCACACACATATATAGACAGATATTCATATAGATAGACTGATAAACAAATAGACTGACAGATAGATATGACTGAAGGGAGGCAACCATTGGTGAGAGAAGAAGAAGAAGAAAAAGAAAAGTTGACGAAAGGAATGCTGCAGTAAATGAAGCAAAAGCATTTGGAGGTTGAATGTCAGTCGCCCACCAAAATATGTTGTTGACTAAGGTACAAGCTACCTACAAACTAGAGTTGAAGTAAATTCGCAACACTCTACGGAATTCAGTCACCACATTTCACAAAAAGCCAATCCATATTTTTAAAATATATATGGCGGGTGACATCCGGTCGTCTTTGAACAGATCCTCACCAAAAGTTGAACACCTCTGCCCATTCACACAGTTGCTATCTCTTGATGGTTTGGTGAAAATTCGTCCACAACTTTTCGAGATATTTTGAGAACAGATACACGCACAGATAGACACCGTCAAAAATTATATCGCCTTGCCTTGTTACAAGCGGGTGATAACAAATGTAGACAGATGCCGGAGGGAAAGAGGGCTGAAATGTAACAGGCACTATAGTAGGCTATTAGATGGCAGGAGTTTTAATAAATTTGCAAGAAAAAAAAATACTCTGCGGTATTTTTCGGCCTTTCTTGTTGTTTTCCGATCATCGTTGGTGAGTGACAGACGGACTGCATGGTTCTGGGAGGTGGTTTAAAAATAGGAAGAAAATTAATGAAGAAAAAAGGATAAGAATGAAGGGGAAAAAAAAGAAAATCGAAAAAGGAAGCTGATTTGACAAAAGGAGTTAGCATGAAGGTAACGTAGTGAAAGGAAGGAAATATGCAAACGAAGTTGATGCGAGAGGGAAAGGGAGAAGGAGAGAGAGAGAGAGAGAGAGAGAGAGAGGATGAGGGAGGGAGGGAGGGATACAGCGATGAGAGTAAAGGAGAAAATGAAACGGACAACAGAAAATTGATGGTGAAAAGGAAGGTGGAAGATGAAAAGTAATATACTGGATTAAATGAGAAGGTGTGGAGAATAATGACGACGGTAGATGATAAAAAGGAGAAAAGAGGAATAAACAAGTAGGAAATGCAGTTAGCCAGCCTGTCTGAAAGTGACAAGAAAAGAAGAAGAAATATGAGAAAAGTTGGCGAGAATGAGGACAGAAGAATGAAGATTATGGAAATGCAGAAAATCAGTTTGTGTCTTCCTCCTGGACTCACCTTAATATCATAGACGCGGGTGATAGAATTAAGGAAAGATAGAAAATAAGGGGAAGAAAGATGGAGGGAAAAAGAGAATGAGGGAGAAAACACACACAAAAAAAATGAAGACGAACAAAGATGACGGAACTGAAAGAAACTGGTGACAGAAAGGAGGAAATTAAAGACAAAGATAAACATGGGAAATGAAAAGACAATCTATCTATCTATCTATTGACAGACGCCTCAATCCCGTTTGGGGTGGCCACAAACAAATCGCCTCCAAGTCGCCCTGTCCCCCGCCATTTCACTGCCCTGCTCCCAACTCACACCCCCCTCTCTCATATACCTCTCCACCCCATCTCTCCATCTCATCCTCGGCCTCCCCCTCCCTCTTCCCCCCTCCACCTCACTCACATACACTCTCTTCGTCAGTCTTTCGCCCTCCATCCTCTCCACATGGCCAAACCACCTCAGTGTGTTCCTCATAACGAATATGGCTCTAAATATAGATGGAAAACAAGAAAAATGTACACGAGTGAGAGAACATTGGCTTAAAGTCCTCTGCCAATGTTATGTCCTGTCCTCCATTTTTCTAATCCCTCTTTAAAAACACGGTATCTTTCCTTTTATTCTTTTCTTGTATATTCTGTATATTTACCACAGTTTTATGGGCCAGATTTGTGTCCTTTCATAGCTTATTTCACGTAGCCCTGAAGACAGTACCTTAGCCCTACATCCTCTTCAATGTACTTTTTCGTGACAGGCACCATATTCCTATACTAATCTCTTGTTACAACTCAAAAATCAAGGTGGGGGATGGTAATTCTAGGCCAGGTTAGAGTGAAAAGAGTATAGTATGTAACACCATCCAAAACAACTGCCTGCAAAGAAATGTTAGCCAGTTTTTGCTCATGGCTCTAGGTCCAAGTAAAAATGGAGACAAAAAATTTTGATGTAGGTTTCTCCACTCACTCTCACCTTGATCTCATAAATACAGGCGATGGAGTTGGGGTAATTGTAGGGGTATTCTGGCGAGGTGACGATTCCACTCAGCTGGTTGAAAGAGCCTCCACACTCACCCACCCGACGTGCTTCTGTAAGGGAGTGGGGAAGGATGGTTGTGGTGGTGGTGGATCATCATCATCATCATCAACAACATCATCATCATCATCATCATCATCATCATCATCATCATCATCATTACTGTTATTATTGCCATGATTGTTGTTGATATCGTCATTATCTCTGCGAAAGAAACTATGATTTGCCTTGGTTTGTCTGTCCGTGTGTCTTCAACCAACATTATGGAAAAGCAGTTGGACTAAATAAGGGAAAATCGTTGACGACCATTGCAGGAAGAAGTGATAAAGTTTGGGGGTCAATAAATAAATAAATAAATAAATAAAGTCAAATGTTAAGGTCTAAAAAGGGGATGAGGCTGACTTTGTGGGGATATGCATTCTCTGAGAACTCTTGTTGATATTTTTTGTTATATTTTTGATCACTTACCTGATTCTGAGGGAGGTGATCTGAGAGAGAGAGGGCGGGTGTCCAGTGGCTTCCCCTCAGCTCCCTCCTCCACCCTCACCTCCTCTCCTTCCCCTCTCCTCACCACCGGCCACCTGTAGAGAGATAGATATTACTCTCTCTCTCTCTCTCTCTCTCTCTCTCTCTCTCTCTCTCTCTCTCTCTCTCTCTCTCTCCCCTTCAACATGCTCTTCTCTACCAAATATTGCCTCAAAATGTTTCGTTCTTTCCTACCTCATCCATCAACCTACTCATAGATACTCACTCTCTTCTTATATATCTGATCCTTTTTTTATGCCATTTAATACACCATCCACGCACCAACAGCCAACCTTCACACATCACCACTTAGACATCAACAATCGTATTCTTAAAACTAAGTCTCTGAAGGTGTACGCACTCCCGAAGTGTTGAGGGGCATTAAATTAGCACTTGTGGAAATAAGATGTGGAAAGACTGCATACCGCAATATCAGGCTCATTCTTCAGAGAGGCCAGACACTCTTTGCTCTCACCATAGAATTATTGTATTTTCCTTTTTCCTTTTTTTTTTGTTTTTTCTCCTCGGGTATATGCTTGACAGTCTGTTTACCAAGACCAATCAGTCCTCGCACGTGCCACGCAACTTCACGCCACACTTGTTTATCCTGAAGTCACATCAGAGTATCTTCAGTAGCGAGGTAAAGAAGCAGAACAAGCTTTATTTTTAACCTGAGTTCCACAAAATCTGTCAGGAACTGGGGTTTGTACAGTACTTTCACGATCTCTGCTGTAAGTCATACCTCGCCCTAACAGTCGTGGTCTATTTTTCAAGCTAAGTGAGCGTAGGTGTAAATAAGTTTCCAGTTTATGACAGCCATGTGTGGGGAAAAGCATACTGGGGTCTCTGCCAGGCCTCTGAACTCACTATGTAGCATGGCATTTACAGTTACACGAATCGACCGTCAGAAACAGCAAGATTGTATTCACGTTTGTCCTTATAATTTCCAGCACTGGGCATGTGGAGAGGATGGGGGATGATAATTGGGTGAAGAAGGTGAGAAGTGTTAATATTGGGGATGGGGTTATGAGGGGTAGACCGAGAAAGACATGGAACGAGGTCATTAAGTGTGACCACAGAGTTAAGGGACTGAACAGGGAGGCTGCAATGGATCGTGCAGCATGGAGAGCCGCCATTAGGTGACCAAGGCCTACGCATGCAAGCATGTTGGAGCCTTTAAAAACGAAACGAACGATACGATTTGTAATATACTGAATTTTTTTTTTTTATGTGTTCGACTCTGGACTAGACTTAAAACCCCGTTCCCTGAGACCAAGCAGTCCTCCTACGTACCTTACACCTCCACAGAACTTACTTCGTCGTATCTTTAGGGTCTTTTATATCTATTATTTTATGGCATGTTCTTCGAGCCTCGAGAAAAAACAGTGAAAGGGGATTTAACGAATTACATAACTGCAGAGTGTTCCACAGTAACGTACAGTTGAAAATGAAGCTATCGCGCACAATTCTATCCATGTCACCACCACCAAACCATCTTTGTATATAACTAAACAGTTCATTCATTTCACAGCGTACTAACCTACCTATAAATAAATCCATACATGAATCTGATTATTAACTGTCGAGAAAAGAGGTGTATTTTTCACTGAAAACAGATTTTTAAAGGTTCCAACTGTCTTTTTCTTTTCATTTTTTTTTTTTTTTTTTGGGGGGGAAGTTGGGGAAATACTTTGTTATTTTGAACAAAAGTGATAAAATCGCGTAAGCCAAACCTAACCATGCTAACCTAAGAGTGAAATCCATATCCGTCCAACTTTACCTTGACATCCTTCGGGCTTTCGCCATCCTGCTCTTCCCTGTTAAACTCTAACTGGCCATAATTTTCATCTAATATATACGCACCTGTACCAATGTCCTCTCCAAACAAAACGACACGGAAAAATTCTAAAAAATTGTGAAAAAGATGGAAAATATAACCTAAAAGAAAATGAGAGTTAATTATATCCAAATTGTGGTGCACTATAATGAAGGGGAAGCTATACACTGTCCCTTCATCTCTAAAAATATTATTACGCCTCCGGAGATACATTTTTTGAAGAATAAAAACATAAATTTAAACGAATGAGACAAAGAGCGTAAAAGCATGTAATATCAAAAGTAGATTATTATTAACGCTTGGGAAATTATATGTTTTTTCGTATTATACTATATTAATGATGCTTTTGTTACTGAGCAATTAATACGTCACTCTCTCTCTCTCTCTCTCTCTCTCTCTCTCTCTCTCTGCATATAGATAGATATATAGATACTCACCTGAATTTTTACTCACCTGAATTCCTGTTTAATATTAAGGATGGGTGGATATCTTAAAGACCTCAGAGGCTTAATATCTAAAGGCGGTTTTGGTCGACCGGACGATGGGGGCTTCTTCAGGTCCGGTTTTCCTCTCTCTGTCTTCCCTTCCTCATCATCTTCCTCATCCACCTTTTCACCTGTACTTCCGCTTCCTGATCTTTCTGCCTCTTCCTCTTCCTTCGTGTTTTCCAGTTCGTGTATGTTCTGCCTCTCGTCATCCTTCTCTAGTCCTTTCATCCCCTCCATCTCCATTGCCTTCGGTGTGTCCTTCTCTCCATCCTTCTCAGTTCCTTCCATACTATCCATCTCCATTGCCTGCAGTGCCACCTTCTCGCCATCCTTCTCCATTCCCTCCAAATTCTCCATCAGTCTAGCCTTTTCCAGTTCCTCAGTTTGCTCCATCTCTGTGTCCTCCAAAAACTCACGAATTGCCGATCCCTCCAAGGCTTCTATTTTTCTCAGCCTCCCAGAATCTCCCAGTCTTCCCTCCATCTCCATGTAGAGGCCGGAAGTGGAGACCAGGAGTGAGAGGAGAGAGAGGGAGAGGAGGAAGAGCGGAGGCAAGCGAGACATGGTTGGGCGAGAGGTGGAGAGAGAGTCACCTGATGTTAGCTTGGTCGGTGGGTTTATATATACTGTAATTTGGACATACCCCCTTCCCTCCTCCTCTTCCCGACCTCACCTTCCCTCCCTCCTTCCCCCCCTCCCTCTTTTCTTCCTACCCCATGCCGATCCCCCTCCTCTCCTCTCCCCCTTCCTACCCCGTCCCCTCCTTCTTCCACTTCATTTCCCCCTTACTCCTTTCTGCTTCCCCCTTCCTCGTGTTACTGGACCTCACCTACCCACTCAAACTACACAAAGAGTTTTGGAAAGAGAGAGAGAGAGAGAGAGAGAGAGAGAGAGAGAGAGAGAGAGAGAGAGAGAGAGAGAATTAAAGAGTGCAACGTCCACGGTCGATAAATGGTCAAAGAGCCGAATATTACCTTTGCCCTGTGACCTTGACCTTCGATCAGTTGTTCTAAAAATCAGGTTACTTCATTCGTGACTGTCCTTCAACCTTTTCACCGAGTTTGGTTCAAATCGGATCAAAACCAAGAGCTGACCTTGCCCTGCGATTTCACATTTATTTTTATTTTTTCGAAGTCGAATCTCGTCATCCTCGGTTGATCCACAGTCGTTCCACTCCTCTTAGTGCAAATACACCCAATTGTGTTTTAGCGATAAGGTCGAATGTTTAACCTTCCCTGTGACCTTGGCCTTTGGTGGATTGTTCTTAATATCGAATCTCTTTATCCTTGGTTAACTATAAACTCAGACAGATTTAGGTCTAATTTGGATAGAAACTGTTTAAGCTGACCATGCCATGTGACTTTGACCTTTTCTGATATACAGCAGGGCATTCCCTTGGCTGACCCCCAGTCCTTTCACCAAGTTTTTTTCAATTCACATCAAAACTATTTTATTTATTCTGCTCGCACACAGACACAAGTCGAACTTTTACCTTGCCTTGTGACCCTGACCTCCTACTTCTAAACATTGAATCCCTTCGTTTTTGTGTTACTCTCGACCCGTCCACCAAGTTTGGCCTAAATCGGACCAGGACTGTTTAAAATGACCGGTGCTATATGACCCTGGCATTTTGTCTATCGTTCTCAATAACAGGAAGTCAAACCCATTACTATCCCTCAAGTTTTCCATCGTTTGTTTATTATATGATCGAAAGTGCTTGAGATATTTTGCACACACACACACACACACACACACACACACACACACACACACACATTCCCGAGCTAAGCACAACATTACACACACTGGGCTATAGGCTGCGTGGGTGTAATAACGGAAGACCCACTGACCGAGAATGGGCTTGATTACTGACGTGAAACCGATTATTATACAGATCCCATTTTCTGGTAAAATGTCCGGCAGGAAAAAGGTAGAAAATACCATAATTGTTGGAAGGTATCAGTCTGTCAAATATCCTACCTGCCTTTCTACCTACCTGTCAGTGTATTTATGTATTTACTCATCTGCTTTTCTACCCACATCAGTCCCTGTATATTTAACTACCTTCCTACCTACATTTGTTTGCGATTTACATTATGAAAAGAAAAGGTATCATCTTACAAACCTGCCTATCTAATTAGCTACCTATTTTCCTGCCTAGTCTGCCGGCGTAATTACATGGCGACAGACACTACTTTCTAATGCATCTGACTAAGGGTGTAAACTGTCTACTTACTTAACTACCCACCTACCTACTTACTTACCTATGAAACTACATAAACTTCCTACCTACCAAGCTACCTAAAGTACCTACCTACTGACCTACCTAGTGTACCTACCCACCTGACTACTGACACACCATCATATCTACCCATCTTCCTACCTACCCACATTTCTGTCTACCTACCATCCAACCTACCCACCTACCTATCAGTCTACTTGCCTCCCTACCCATCGATCTACCTGTCTACTCACGTACTTGATCATCTGTCTACATACCTTACTACCTGTTTACATACCTTTCCACCTATCTACCTGCCTGTTTACCTACCTGCGTACCTGTCTACCTACCTACCAACCTACATACCTACCTACCTACCTACTGAATCAGGTGCGACCCTCTCGCATCAATTACCAACGAGCAATTAACACAGGTGAGATTATCACCGGAAGAGCAGGTGTCACTAATTACCTGTCTATTTATCTCAGTCCGCTCAGCTGTAAATCTATGTATCAGTGTGTGCATGTACTTGTTTATTTATAACCATTTATTTATCTCAACGTTTAGAGTATGTGTATCTTTATATTTACAAGTATCTGTTAGATATTTATTTACCTTTCAGTATATATATATATATATATATATATATATATATATATATATATATATACATACTGTATACTGTATATCATTGTCACTCCGTTTGGCGTTGACTGGAATAAAATACGAGAGAAAAAGCGGCCGAGAGAGAGTCTTTTAGTCTCTTCAGTCTAATGACGTGTTTATTCTTTCATTCTTGTCACCTTCAGAGGATTTTATTGAGCTCAGGAGAAAGATTTTGAACTGGAGGACCCAAACATAACCTTCATTAACCCGCCCAAGACGACCGATCTTCCCTAAGCTGAGCAAAATCGTCTGGAAGTAGCCAAAATAATATGCAAAAAGGCGTTACCAGAATCAGAAGGAAAACACAGCAGTTGTCTCGAAGTTTAAAGACAGTGACAATCTTATGTATCGGAAATGAGGCTAAAATTAACATACCATAAGAAACGCTTTTAAAACTCCCTTCAGTAAAACAAACAAAACATATTAAGTTGAAAGCCTGTCCTTCGAAGTAAATTATTGAAGAAAAGACATATTTTTTGGTAGTAATTCATTTTATTGATAAACTAAATCGATAACTTTTTTTTTTTTTAATTGTTATGGATACTGCTGTTATTAGTTATTTTATTGCTAGATTTATTTTGCATTATTTAAGATTTATTATTACCTATAGAGCTGTCACTGTTTATTTCTGATTTAGTATATATTAATTTTTCATTCTTATTTTTTATTTATTAGGATTCGCCGCCTTCCGTGTCTGTTACATAGGGGTTAAGGTAATTTTGGCACGTCTCTCTCTCTCTCTCTCTCTCTCTCTCTCTCTCTCTCTCTCTCTCTCTCTCTCTCTCTGTCTCTCTCTCTCTCTCTCTCTCTCTCTCTCTCTGTCTCTCTCTCTCTCTCTCTCTCTCTGTCTCTCTCTCTCTCTCTGTCTCTCTCTCTCTCTCTCTCTCTCTCTCTCTCTCTCTCTCTCTCTCTCTCGTAACAGGAAGTCATCAGTACATCAAGTCATTAATTCGCTAGCACTCACTAATTTCTCACCCGTAATAAGGTACTAATTACTTCTCTCTCTCTCTCTCTCTGAACTTTGACGCCTCTAATAACTCTTCCTACCGTGGAAAGGGTGCTGGAGAGGGACGCCTTCACGTGGTGGCACCGATATAACTGGGCTGTGGAGCTGCCCGGTTATACAAACGTCCCTCAGCTCTCTCTCTATCACGTGAAAGGGAGATGGTCGACTTCAGGAGAGGGTCAACTTCAACCTGCAGTCTATTGGGTTCACATTCAACTGAACTTTTGGCTTCTGCTACTGCTACTACCACTAAACTACTACTACTACCAACACTGCTGCTACCACTATCACTACCATTACTATCACCACCACCACCACCACTACTACTACTACTACTACTACTACTACTACTACTACAATTACTACTACTACCGCCACTTCCACATCCACTTCGACCATCACGACCACCACCACCACCACTACTACTACTACTACTACTACTACTACTACTACTACTACTACTACCACCATTACTACTACAACTACTACTACTACCGTGGAACAATATGATTAGGTTAATGGAGTACTCTTGTAATTGAGCGGCAAGAAGCAGTCCATTAACCCATTGACTCAGGTGAATTTCTGTGGCTAAATACAATCGACGGCTCGGAAGCTGGACTGAAATAGGAAGTTCTTCATTCCAGAGAGAGAGAGAGAGAGATTAATTAACATCATCTGCGTCGCGTGTCCGATTAATTCATACAACAGTCGTTCTTATTAGCATGATATTACCCTCAGTGCGATATTTTGGGGAAATATTATACACAACATATTTTATTGACAGGACGGAGAATGAGAGATTAACTAGGAGGGGGTATGTGAGGGACGTGATAGGGAAAAAGGGGAGGGGAGCATCGAGGATGAGGTGGAAGGATGGGATGGAGAGGTGTTAAAGGGATGGGGGGTTTGATATGGAAATAGGGCAACCTGATGTATGTCAGCATGACATGGAGGCGATTTGTTTGTTAACACCTTTTCCGGGATTAATAAGTCTGGCTATGGAGAGAGAGAGAGAGAGAGAGAGAGAGAGAGAGAGAGAGAGAGAGATTTTCGGTACTGTACTCATTTTACTCTAACTTGGGCTAAAAATGCGATCTTTTCATCATGAATGGTAAAATGTAAAAAAAAATATATATATTAACTCTAAATTATTATGCTAGTCACGAAGAAGTGCTATTGAAAGGATAATGGGCCATGGCACTCTCTCTCTCCCACTCAGGTACAGCTCCGTTCAGAAGTTCGTACTACACCCAAAGTGGAAGGCTCAAGCCTCGGTCCGCTCTTTCTGGACGACATGTTAATACCCCAAACCTCTCGCCACCACAGACAGAGCAGCAAATACCGGAACAGTTTCAGTCACACGACGAATGCGAAATTGGAGATGAAACGGATATTTATAAAGGTACTGGCAAGTATTATTACATATTAGTGAAGGAAATACGTGGACAAATTGCGGTTGTGATGAAAATATGTATACAAATAACAAGTTACAATACACAAATAAAGGGAAATGAAGAAGTCTGATATGAATCAGTAAGTGATTTATGAATTGATTATTCTCCCACTGAAACACGCGCACACGCACACGCGTGCGCGCACACACACACACACACACACACACACACACACACACACACATGCACACACAAACATAAACACAAACACACAAGAACAACAACAATAACAACAACAGCCACCACCACGACCGTCTCCGCCACCTAATACCCACCACCACCCACTACCACCGCCGTCACCCACCAGCACCCACAATCCACCACCATCGCCGCCGCCGCGACCACCACCGACGCATTAACAAGTCGCATATGGAGGTAAAGACACTGAAATACTTTACTTCATCCGTCCTGTTTGTGTGGGAAGGCCAAGGAACACATTATATTTATTATGTGTGAGTGATCTTGCTTCGAGTAGGCGGTGGAAAATGTATAAGGATAATTATACAGATGTTTTCAAACAAAAATAGACAATTTCATTTTTATTTCTGTTTTTTTAGTCTCTCTCTCTCTCTCTCTCTCTCTCTCTCTCTCTCTCTCTCTCTCTCTCTCTCTCTCTCTCTCTCTCTCTCTCTCTCTCTCTCTCTCTCTATATATATATATATATATATATATATATATATATATATATATATATATATATATATATATATATATATATAATATTATATACATATATATATATATATATATATATATATATATATATATATATATATATATATAGGTCTTTGTGGTACAGTGGTAAAGTGTGCGTTTTCGTACACTGAAGAACGAGGGTTCGCGCCCTGCCAGGGTAATAAACTTTGGGGGCGTTCTTCAGGCCACGTACTGCATTGGCGGACACAAGGGGTGCTGTGGTTGAACCAGTGTCACATAATAAAGTATGCTTGCACCCAGTCGGCTTGCTTGGGCCGATTACACTTGGTTCACAGACTACACACACATCCAAAGCCACGCCAACACAATAATTACACTTACAAGCACTTCTCACCCTACATACAGTCTCTGTTAGACAGCCTAAGCCACTTGGTAGAGATACATTGGCTGTATCGTCCCCACTTCGGTAGGGATAGGCCGATCCTGCAGTGGACACTCAAACGACTGATGAGATGAGATAATATATATATATATATATATATATATATATATATATATATATATATATATATATATATATATATATATATATTGTATCTATATCTGTGTATCTATATTATATCTATATCTATCTATATTATATCTATAGCAGTCTATGTATACCATATCTAACTATCTGCACTCTATCATATACATATCTTTATCATATCTATCTATCTATCTATATTATACCTATTTATCTATATCTATATGTCTATTATATCTATTTGTACTATATCTATTTATCTATTATATCTATCTATCTATCTCAATCTAAATTATATCTGTCTCATATCTATCTATCTATCTATCTATATTATATCTTTCTATTGTATCTCTATTATATCGATCTTTCTATTGTATCTCTATTATATCGATTTATCTATATATACATATCCTTAATATAATGATAACAATTGACTAACTTTTCATATCAATATCGGGTTCAGTTTCCCTGTTTCTCAATCACTGCTTTGCAACCTGTCAGGCATGGAACTTACAAGGCCACGGATGAAGTCATGTTGCGCCGGCAAAGTTCCCACTGGGCGTTTACGTGGTTGAGGAGTTCATTTCTTGTCCTCTCGTCAGTCCTGGCTGCCAGGTATTAACCATTTCAGCCCAAACGTGTTCTATTACATTTAGATCGGCCCGTTTGGCGAGCCAGTCTAAGAGCTGAAGTGTGTCTTGTCTCTGAAACCACTGCGGTACTACACGTGCTGTGAGGATGGGGCACCGGTCATGCATGAAAATAATAGGTCCATCTGGGAACGGAAAACCCTTTGCGCGTAAAAATGGCAGGAAACGTTCCTCCAGGATGTGGACATACTGGTCAGCAGTAAAACGCCCCTCGTTGCTGGACAAGTCTCCCAGGCCATGTAGAGTCAGGTATCCCCAGATGTTACAGGTAACGTGACCCGATCGTGCCTCATCACGATTGTTGACCCTCTCGTATCTGCATGTGAAATATATACTTTTTTTTTTTATTACTGTAGCCATTAGACAGAATACAAGGTGATGACATGTCCCCCTAACCTTATATTATTTAGAACTGATCACATTTTTTCTTGGCACTAATGTCTTTATACAAAGAAAACAGAGGCAAGGAGTAGAAGGAATCATATCTTTTTCCAGGACAATATGAATAGAATAAGACCAAAAATAAGGGATCCTGATTATTTTAGATGCCTGGTCATATTGCCTTTAAAAGACTTAGAAATCAAGGATGGAGGGGTATGCAGACTGCGGAAGACAGCTTCATTATTGACCTATTCCATTCGTAAAAGTCTGAATATCGGTTAATCACTGTAACAGAGTGATAGAAAACAGATGACTGCAACGAAGACAGAGCCTGGAGGGGGGCAAGAAGAGTACGGAATTTTATCAGTAATAAAAATGGTAATATCATATACCTGGTTTTGTTTCTCCTCCAGCAGTGAACCCTACCATGCGAGGTGGAGGAGAAACGCTTCTCATCCGTGAAGATGACTCGCGACCAAAAGTCTAGGTTCTCCTGGAAGTAGCATTGAACAAAGGCTAACCTCCCCTCTCTGTGTTGTTGTGTCAGGCGTTCCTTCATTGCTGGAATTCTATGGTGTATACCAGCGTCATGCAGCCTTCGCCTGACAGTCAGCGCAGACACGTCTAACTGAAGACTGTCCCTTATGGGCACTGCGTTCGTAAGGGGAATTGGCTCTGCTGCCGCGACAATAGCAGAATCTTCAGCCTGGGTGGTTCTTCGAGGGGCTCCCGTCCTTTCTAACATGAAAGTATTCGCTATTAGTAAATATGGCACTAATAAAAATCAATGCCGAAAGTCTAGTTTGGAATAACATTACGAGTATGTATACTTGTGTTAAAATAAATTATATGATATGAACATATTGTTACAAGGGCAACTGTTGTATATATTAAACAAACTGCTGCCTATAAAGCTAGTGGCGTAGCGAGACTAAATGCACCTCAAGGCCAGATATCCTAGTTTCACCCCATCACTGCACGGGACAGCCCTGCTGAGGCGATTGCTTGACTGTGGTCCATGGCTCTGCTTGGCCAGACAGACCAGGGTTACACAACAGCAACAACAGCTATACATCAGGAGATAGGAATTGAAGTCTCTTTCTTAGAATGACTAGGACTGATTTGTATGTGACCGTCATAAATCAAAACTCTGTCAGTTCCTTCCAAAGAAACTTAAACACACAAATATCCAATCCATTGAGATGCCTGGACACACTGTGTTTGAAATAATGGGGCACTGTGCATTGGAAGAAGACATGCTGAGACATTTCAACAAATAACTAGTCGTATACAAGAAAGACAGATTACTAGTTAACAGTTACATTGCAGAGTGGGTGGGAGGATGGGGCAAGGCTGGTGCCTCATTTCAGTCATAATGGGGAAGAGATGCAAGCAAAGAATTCAGATGAACAGTGGTGTGTGTGTGTGTGTGTGTGTGTGTGTGTGTGTGTGTGTGTGTGTGTGGAGAGAGAGAGAGAGAGAGAGAGACCGACGGTTATGTAGGGGAAACATAATGTGGGTTACTTCATCATAAAACAAATGATTTCCATTATTCCTTAGACTCCACCAATCGTCTTCATCTGGTTTTGAGTATGAATATGAGTTTTAACTGTTCTGATATTTCTTAAATGTTTGAATATCTTGACTGCATACAAATTATTTTTAGCTGCTTGGATTTTCCTTGAAGCGGTAGAACAGGTCATAGATACTGAGTTAAGATGGTTTGCTGAAATAATGCCCGTGTCTAGGGATTAAGACATGTGATAACTCATTAGCTCGCCTAATCACACTGATTCATAGCCGAACTTCTTATATTTTGTTACATGCATTCTGCTATTATTACTGTATTATATTTTTTAAGGCACGCGAATATAAACATAATTTCATCATTTAATCAGCAGTAACATTGACTGATACCTAAGAGTATGAAAATAAAATTCTCATTTCATTTAACAGTTGGTGAGCGAATGACACTGCTTTGATACTAGCTAAATTCTGGTTGCTCGTGGGAGGTTCGAAACTGTAACCTGTCGTCTGGGAAGGAGGGGCCGAGACTAGCACCTTCCACATTGGGTGTAGTACGAATTTCTGAACGGAGCTGTACGTGAAATCAGCCGCCTAAGGACGCATTTCTGGACCAAGTTAGGGTGAAAGAACTGTATGAAATGAAGACATATTGTTCTGTACAAGGTTTTAGTCTCTTCAGTCCGGGAACGTGTTTAACATATTTATCTCTGCTACTTATTTTTCTTTTAATCGGCTTAGGAGAGAGTAATTGGATTAGAGGGAATAGTTATAGTCTCCCTCTGATCTCCTTCACTACAGAAAGCTCTACCATACGAGGTAGAGTAGTCTGAAAGCGCAAGTGAAATAAAAAAGAAACACGTCATAGGATTTTAACCCCTCTATAAGTGATCTGATCCTACCTGACAGTGATTCTTAGTCAATTACCTGTTATTTGATGGCAAAATATGATAATGCTTCATTCATACATCATCTCCTTTATATTTTTTCATTGCTACCCACATCTTTACTACCTGTCTTCTGTAACATCTCGGTAATCGATAAGGAAATTTATCATTTCTTCTGTCAGGTGAGAGTAAACCTTCTGTAACTCGAAACGTTTTTTATTAATTCACTGTGATGACAGTTTTTACCTGATTCTTTCTACCTAACTCGAAACGTTTTTTAACTCCATCGCTATAACGAACGTTTTTACCTGATTCATTGTACCTAACTTGAAACGATTTTTTTACTTCACCGCGATGACTAACGCTTTTATCTGATTCTCTCCACCTCCAGACGATTTTTATTCAGCTCAAAATAGACTTTTCGAAATGGAGGGCTTAGATATAGTCCCCCCCCCTCCTCTCACTATCTGCGGACTCTCCCTCACTGAATAAAACCGTCTGAGATAGCAGAATATAAAGCATCACCGTACTGAAGGGGTTACCATGACTCACTGTTTTTGGACACTTTCTACCCCACCCCCTTCACATTTTTTTTTTTTTATCCTAAGAATATTTTCCCTCATTTCTAAAAACTTTTTGGTGTTCAAAACCTCTCAGTCTCCTTTGATCACGCAGCTGAATAAAATCGTCTGGCGTTTGCTTTAGAATGCTAGAGTTGTTCCGACCATGTAAGGGTTAGTCAGACAGGTGAACAACAAGGTGAATAGCAGGGAAGGTGAGAAGGAGGTGTGCTGAGGGAGTCCGAGCACCTGTCTTAAGAGCCTCCTTTGGTGTAATTAATGTGATTTATGTCATTATGAGTCCTCGTTATGACTCTCTCTCTCTCTCTCTCTCTCTCTCTCTCTCTCTCTCTCTCTCTCTCCCCAACAATAACTAGGTGCCATAGTGCTTATAGAGCCAGAGGTGAAAATAAAGGCATAGGAATAATATAATCCTTTATCGGTAAATTTTTAATAAAGAATATTTTACAT
This sequence comes from Coenobita brevimanus, assembly GCF_032717465.1. Classification (NCBI taxonomy): domain Eukaryota; kingdom Metazoa; phylum Arthropoda; class Malacostraca; order Decapoda; family Coenobitidae; genus Coenobita; species Coenobita brevimanus. The sequence goes on along the minus strand of NC_137032.1, from coordinate 3,807,344 downwards.
AATTTTAATAATAGTAAGAACAAAAGACAAAACGCATACTTAACACCAAGGTTCCAAAATCACACCTAACAAAAAAAAAAAAAAAGGAGGTTGCCCAAACTGGACTTATTTTATTAAAACTCTCAGGCTTCCTTTACTCAATCTCAGCTGAATAAAATCGTCTTGCATCAGCTGGAACTAAATTTTTGAGAAGGTACAACCAAGGGGGTTTACATCACTTCTGTTGCATACGGTACTGTTGTTTCCTGACGATTTTATTCTCTCCGACAAAGAGAGTATGTGTTTTGTTTGTTGGTTGATTTGTCTGTTGGCAGGATTACTCAAAAACTAAAACAGAGATTTGGACCACATTTGCTGGGTAGATAGCCCATGTCCCAGGGAACAATCGATTAACTTTTGGGACCGATCCGGATCGTATTGCAGATTCTCGATCCCGAAAACACTTTTTGCGAAACCCTAATCAGTGATGAGAAAACCTAACCGATTATGAACAGTGGTTTGGAAATTAAATTGCCCTCGTCGGAGAGATGGGTTCAACTGAGTGTCCCTCTAGTTCAACTTGAGACTCCTTGAAATGGGAGTTGCATTCACTTTCATTAACCCATTTACTACTGGAAGTTTGTTCACAAATGAATGAAATCGTTTGGTGTTAGCAAGAATGGTAGTAGAAGTAATAGTGGTAGTAGTAGTAATAGTAGTAGTAGTAGTAGTAGTAGTAGTAGTCCTGGTTCATCTGAAACGTGAACCGGATAGACTGCAGCTTGAGTTGCCCATCATCCTTTGGGGGGGATAGGAGGGATGTTGTAATTGCGTAGCTCCACCGCCCTGTCATAACAGTGCTAACACGTGAAGGCGCCCCTCTCCAGCACCCATTAGCAAGAATAATAATGCGAAATCGGCCTAAAGTGGTTAATATAAGAGGGATTGCAATATTAATTCACTCCTTCCCAGACAAAGCTCAAAGGACAGCATAATATAAACTTAGAACGCGAAAGGATAACCAAGCACCTGATTTGTGATGATTATTTGTGAACTACCTGTAATTACACCTGCGCTCGTGATGTGAGTTGGGGGTTATGTTTTGCTCGACGTTGTGTGTGTGTGTGTGTGTGTGTGTGTGTGTGTGTGTGTGTGTGTGTGTGTGTGTGTGTGTGTGTGTGTGTGTGTGTGAGAGAGAGAGAGAGAGAGGTTAATGAAGGCAATATCTAACCCCTCCAGTTCGACAAGCCTCTCGTCAGTTAAAATCGTCTGGAGGTAACAGTCACAAAAGATCCCTAAATGGAATGCCCTCCTCTCTCTCTCTCTCTCTCTCTCTCTCTCTCTCTCTCTCTCTCTCTCTCTCTCTCTCTCTCTCCCTCTCCCTCTCTCCCACTCTCTCTGCGTCTCCCAGTATAGTCCACCTTTTCGTCAGCATGGGAGCGGCTTTTCACAGACGAAGGGAAGTGCGTTGGTGCAGGGTTTGAACTGCATCCTGTGGGGAAATGGGAGAGGTAGTTAATGTAGGATTTACACACACACACACACACACACACACACACACACACACACACACCTGCGAGTATCCGTGTCCAAGAAGGCACATTTGGTGGTTGTCGTTTCAATCATGTCGTTCTCAGGGTCCACTGTTGTAGGGGCGGACCAGAAGGAGCCAGGAGCTGAAATAAATAGATAAATAAGTGAATAGATAGACAGACAGACAGATAGATAGGTAGATAGATAGATACAGATTTTTGTATGAATGGAGGACACCTGTAAACAGATGTATGGATTTTTTTTTTTATTCATTTGTTTTTCCTTCCTTCGTTCTGTTGTTGTAAATAAAAAAAAAAAAAAGAGATAGACAGATAGGACAAACAGATATAGATAAAGAAAGCAATTAAGATAAAGAAATAATAAATAAATTAATAAATATATGAGAGAGGGGTGTGTGAATTGGGAGCAGGGCAGTGAAATGGCGGGGGGACAGGGTGACGTGGAGGCGATTTGTTTGTGGCCACCCCGTATAAGGGATTAAGGCGTCTGGCAATAGATAGATAGATAGATCAAAGTCAGCACGGTTAATTAGTAGTCATTAACTCGTAAAAAATCATCAGGTGGTAGTAAAGGTAGATAAATAAACGAGTCAGCCATTAAAGCTTTCAATAATCGTCTGGTATTAGCAAGAATAAGATACATAAAAACATTTCCTAGAGAGAGAGAGAGAGAGAGAGAGAGAGAGAGAGAGAGACCCTGAAGTAGAAAATTAAGAATACAAATGAAAAAAATCAGGAAGAAGAGTTAGTGGTGGCATAAACTCCTGCAAGAAATCATTTAGTGGTGGAAGGAATATATTAAGTAAAGATGTCGCCTTATAGGGTAAAAACAAATAAAGACATAATATCAACACAGAGAATCAGGAGCCACATGAACTCCTTAAGAATGATTACGTATTTCGCATTATATTCGTACTATCTCCAGACGATATTATTCAGTGTAGGAGAGACTTTCAAGATTTCAGGGGTTAATAACAGCCTTCAGTAACCCTTTAGGTACATTAATGCTGGTGTGGCGTTGTGTGGAGAGGTGATTTTGCGTGGTGTGGTGTGGAGGGCTTATTTGGGTGGTGTGGTGTGGCGTGGGGTGGAAGGGCGATTTTGTGTGGTGTGGTGTGGAAGGGTGAATATGTGTGGTGTGCTGTGGTATGGGGTGGAAGGGGTGTTTTTGTGTGGTGCTGTGTAGCGTGGGACGGGACCGTGGGGTGGGGAGTTGTGGCATTGCCAAAGTCTATAGAGTCAGAGGGAGTGAGGCACCTCGTGTCCGAATATCGTTATGAAAGACAGATGGACAGGGCCGCTTCCAGAAATGATCCCGTATCTAAAAAGGGGGAGAGAGGTGGGAGGGGAGAGACTCGGTAGTGAAAAGGTAGTGGCGCTCTTTTCGAAGTGGAGAAATTTATTTGGTAGTCTCTATTAACCCTTTCACTACCATGGGTCTGTCCTCGGTTGAATAAAATCGTCTGCTGGTGAAACGGATCAACCAATAAAGTGTTACTGAATTACAAAATCATATGTTAGTACCAGGAATGTAGTGGTTGTAGTTGCATCCCTAGGCTCATCTGAACGTGGACCCAGTGGACTGCAAGCTGAAATTACCCTTCTCCTGCAGTCCACCATCCTCCTTTTAGTGGACAAAGAGGGACATGAGAGACATTTGTATAACCAGGCGGAGGAGACACCCATCATATCACTGCCACCACTTGAAGGCGTCCCTCCCCTGTACCACCAGCAAGAATAAACCAATAATATGTCACCGGAATGAAGCTGGTACGCCATGTAAAGCTGGGATCAAACTTATGTGCTCAGCCTTCCTCGCTAAGGCCGAATATACAAACATACTTGAGTTATATTTGTGCTTAAAATTGTTTGTAAATATGTTAATCATCACCCAGACAGTTGTGAAATACTTCAGAATCAAATCGTAGTTATTATTAAAGCGGGAGAACACGCAAAACAAAACCATCTGCAACTAGAAAGCACTCAGAAAGGGCATACCCCCGTCAACGCGAGTAATGTTTATAATTTACTGCTGTAATTCCGCTTTCCTACTATACGAATGTTTTTACGGTCTCATATAGCTGGTTAAGTCTTTGGTCTTAGTCTGTCCTGTTACACAATCTCAGAGAGCGCATACCACTGGCAAGGCCAATAAAATTAATGAATTATTCCATTTCAAAATCTAATCAACTCTTCCTTGACTCACTGCCCAGCTGTCCACCATATTTAATTGAAACACGTTTTTCTTTTAAGATATTTTGTACAGAGACAAAAGTATCTTCCCAAAGTTTGACGAATAAACGGGGTAAAAATCGAACCACTTGAAACACGCACTAGTACAGACAGGGTTTTCATTGTATTTCGCCAAGTGTAAATTATCTTTAGACGGAACTGGGAAGATAGTTGTGTACACGAGTGAATACATAACCTCCGTCCAATTTTGTTGACGGAGGCAGTAATAGTAAACTTCTGGAAACTTGCTTATCGTAAAAAGTTATTAGGATATTAGTAAATACGACCCATAATATCAGGCACGTATGTCAGGCCTTAGCTGGAGATGCCACAGTAAATCTTGCTTTAGGGTGAGAAGAGATCCGGATGTCAGATTCTGTTCACTTTAACTGGGCGTAAAATTGCAGTCTGGCTATCGTGAATCCAGAACTGTAACAAGAGATTAACACTAAAATATTTTGTCAGTCATGAAAAGGTACTATGAGAAGACTGTAGAGCTGTAATATTTTTTTTTTCTGCCACTGAGCTACGGGAAATAAACAAAAAGTGAAGGTGAGAAAGTTAAAAATTATAGCAGTAGGAAGAATAACTAAAGTGAAGATCAACTAAAGTGAAGGAATTACAGCAGTTGGAAGAATAAAGTGAAGGAATTATAGCAGTAGGAAGAATAAAGTGAAGGAATTATAACAGTAGGAAGAATAACTCACTTGGAGAAATTATAGCAGTAGGAAGAATAATGTGAAGGAATTATAGCAGCTAGAAGAATAAAGTGAAGGAATTATAGCAGTAGGAAGAATAACTAAAGTGAAAAAGCATTATAGCAGTAGGAAGAATAACTCACATGAAGGAATTATAGCCGTACGGGAAGAATTACAGCACTAGGAAGAATAAATAAAGTGAAATTATTATATCATTAGGAAGAATAACTAATGTGAAGAATAACAGTAGTAGGAAGAATAACTCGAGCGAATTATAGAAGTAAGGAGAATAACTACAAAACGAAGAATTATAGTTGTAGGAAGAATAACTCGAGCGAATCACGGAAGTAAGGAGAATAACTACAAAACATGGTCCCCCTACACACCTGTTCTGCTCAGGTGTATCACGAGGGGCAGGTTGGTGGTGGGGTCTAGTAAAGCCAGCCTAGCACCGTAATCCACACACAGGTTAGTCGCCTCCATCCATCCCAGCTGTTTTTGGTTGAAGAAGCTCATGTAACACTGGCTCGCTATGTTGGTGTACCCGGGCTCACACTCTGAAAAAAAAAAAAAATACAGAAGTAGATCAATGAATAAATGACTGAATAAATAATAAAGATAATAATAATAATAATAATAATAATAATAAGAAGAAGAAGAAGAAGAAGTAAAAGAATATCAACAACGGTAGTAGTAGCAGTAGAAGTAGTAGTAGTAGCGGTAGTAGCAGCAGTAGTAGTGCTAGTAGTGGTAGTAGTAGTTGTAGTACTATTAGCAGTAGTAGTGAATAGTAATAATAATAATAATAATAATTATTATTATTATTATTATGATAAAATTTTAGAGGCATACAGTATGTGAAGCTCATACAATTTTAAAACCGCACATTGCTAGACTTGTGATACAGAATCAGGGAATCGAGAGCCTGAAATATACATGGATGATGGTGTGGCCCAGTTTAGTGGCCATGCGTTCTTAATTCTCCCATTTCCTGCTTTTATTTCCTTGATTCAGCACACAACTTCACTCAGTCTTTAGGTGGGAAAGAGGGCGAGGATGATGATGATGATGATGATAATAATAATAATAATGATGATGATGATGATAACAGTGATGATGATGATGATGATGATGTCCCTAAAATTCTTCTCTCGCATTATAAATCATTCCTTCCCCGCTGAACTTTGGCTGGCAGGGTATATTTTAGAGCGCAAGGCAGATAAGCTCAATCCACTTGCCTCAGATGTATTTTTCTTTATTACCCAATCACCAAGATAAGCAATCATTATCCAGGCTAATTCCCTTATCAGTGTGTCATGCTTTTATCAGTTTATTGTCTCCCCTGCTGGTCTCAGTCTCTAAATTACCTCAATTCCCCCAAGCTGTACCTCGATGCGCAACACTTCATCTGTATTTAGGTCACAGTACACGACAATTGCGTGGGTTCTGTGAGGAGGTGGGCTGGAGGGCAGTTGTGAGAAGTTTAACGGTTTTGTGTGTGTGTGTGTGTGTGTGTGTGTGTGTGTGTGTGTGTGTGTGTGTCGGAACTAGACCACCTCGACAACTTGCATGTCAAGTCGTGGTTGCATGAAATTCGATGTCTGAATTATGAGCCTAATCAGTCTCCTTGGTTACTAGTCAAAATCAACCTCTAAACTGACTACACGTGGCCATGGACTGAGCTGAAAGGGTTTAGAATTTTCATCGGGACAGAACAAACGCGATAAAACAACCTGACTTCGTGCTTTGGGTTTATCAGTTTTATATATAGTAATTGCTTCTTCTGTTCCTATAGCATTTACTTCTACTACCTTCCTTCCGGGTGTTACTTCTGCCATACTCCTTTTACTCTAAATTGGTCTAGATCTTCGTCCTCTTGCAGCTTAGTTCACGTAGCTGACCGGCAGGAAAGGACAGTACTACGGCTCTCCATTCTTTCCATTGCACCTCTTCATGACTAGCATCATATTCATCAATAATTATAACATAGTGAGGAAGCTGATAAAGAAATAAATCGATAAGGAAGAGGTGTAAAGAAGCTTCCATCAATTTAGTGCTGCCTGAAATCGCTGTGCGTGGGATTATCCAGGAAAGATATGTAGGGTGGTAATCTAACTGACTTTGAAAATATCGTAGTTCCTCATCTTCAGCGATTTATTTTATCTATACCCCCTGAATATCCTCTTGTATGCTATTAATACTATGTCCATAATAAAATGAGATAAACAGCACATGAGGAAAAAGGATGAATGTAACAGACTAAATAAATCGCAAAGGAGGAACTGCTACGAAGCTTATTATGACACTTAAGATGCTCCCCCACCCTCTCTCTCTCTCTCTCTCTCTCTCTCTCTCTCTCACACACACACACACACACACACACACACACACATCTATCTATCTATCTATCTGTATCTATTTATCTATCTATCTGTCCGTCAATCTATCTATCAATCTATCTCTTTGTCTCACCGCAGCACGTTTCCTGGGATCGAACAAGGGCCGTCCACCACAGGACCACTAACACAGCCACACGCACCATCCTCGACTTCAGTAACAGTGCGATAGAGAGTTGTGGCTCAGTGGGAAAGACGTGACCTGCTGGCCTTAACTGCACAAGATTAGTTCTAGTCCTGGGAAAGGGGGAAGAGGAACAGGTTAGTCCCAGAATTACGTAAAAAGAGTCCTTATTTTCTATTTAACCTTTCGATATATCTTAAAAGTACTTCCAATATTTTCCAGTTCCAGATATTTTGAGTTCATGATTCGCATCCTCACAGGACAGTTGGATGTACTACGTCATTATACACATTCATCTCTACCCCCTGGGGGTAGGGGGGTTTCAAGAATACTCCCCCAGTATCCCTGCTTGTCGTACGAGGCGACTAAAAGGGTTGGTGGTGGGTTAGTGCACCACCCCGTAAAAAGAACTAACTAAAAAAGCAAATAAAGCGCCTCGGACCCGGACGGACCATACGTTGACGACTAAGGAACGGACAAAGGACATTCTGAGGGTAGGAACGTGGAATGTGAGAGGAGTGAATGATGAAGTGAGAGAGAGAGAGATTGTCCAGGTGCTTGAGGATGCAAAAGTGGATATATGTGGATTGACTGAAACTAAATGGAAAGGTGAAAGGATGAGAGAATGGGAATACGGTGTAGGTATATGTGCGGGAGTCAGTGAGAATGAGAGGGCAAGAGAGGGAGTATGTCTGATGATAAGCAAGAAGTGGAAGGAGAATATAAGAGAGTATGGAACAGTGGGTGCAAGGATTGTATGGGTGAGGATGAAAGTAGGTATACAAGCATGGGCGATTGTATGTGTGTATGCTCCAACAGAGGATCGAGTGGCAAGAGTGAAAGATGAGTTTTGGGCGAGAGTAGAAGCATGTATGGACAAGTTTGAGAGGAGCGAGAGAGTGCTGTTGATTGGAGACATGAATGGCAAAGTCGGGAATGTACGAGTGGATGGAGTGGTTGGTCAGTGGGGTGTGCCAGCGGAAGTAGATGGGAATGGTAGTGCTTTGGTGGACATCTGTGCTGGTAAGGGGTTGGCAATAGCCAACACCTACTTTCGTCATAAGATGATCCACCGGTATACATGGAGAGTAATAAGGAGGATGGATGGTGAACTTGTTGAACGAAAGGCAATGATAGACTACGTGTGTGTGGATGAGCGAATGAGAAGACAAGTGTTGGATGCAAGGGTGTGGAGAGGGTGGGGGAATGGAGTCTCGGACCATCACTTAGTGATGGCCAAGGTAGAGCTGCAAAGAAAGTGGTTGAGAAGGCGAAGGGGAAGACAGGAGGAAGCAGCTCCTGTGAGAAGAGTGGAGAAATTGCAAGATAGTGAGAAGAGGACAGAGTATAAGAGCATAGTGGAAGAAAGATTGGGAAGGTATGAGCTAGAGCAGATGGAAGGGGTGGAAGACGTATGTAAGATATTCACGGAAGAGATAAGCGCAGCGTGTGAGGCGGTTTGTGGAGTGAGGAGGAGATGCAAGGGTGTGCAAGGGACAGCATGGTGGAATGATGAGGTGAAACGAGCTGTGAAACAAAAGAAGAAGGCATATGGTGAATGGTTGGCGAGTAGAGGTAGGGGAGAAGATGAGAGAGAGCAGAGAGAGGTATATGTGAGCAGGAGAAGGGAGGTTAAGAGACTGGTGAAGGAGAGTAAGAAGAAAGTGGATGAAGAGTTTGGGAGGAATCTGAGTGTGAAATGGAGGGAGAGTAAGAAATTGTTTTGGAAGGAGGTAAAGAAAGTAAGGCAGTGTGAAAGGGGAAATAGTAGGGGAGTGAAAGATAGGAATAATAGATTGTTGGTGGAGAAGAGAGAGAAATTGAGGAGATGGAAGGAGCACTTTGAGGATTTGTTGAATGTAGAGAGTGAGAGCAGTGTGAGTATAAGTGGTTGGGGAATGGCTGGGAGAAGAAGAGATGAGAGGAGGGAGGAAGAGATCAGTAGGTCGGAAGTAGTGGAAGCGATGAAGAAGATTAAGCTGGGAAAGGCCCCAGGAATTGATGGAGTGTGTGGTGAAATGCTTAGGTATGGGGGTGAGATTGTTGTGGAGTGGATATGGAAGTTGTGTAGATTGGCTTGGGAAGAGGGAAGGGTTCCAGAGGACTGGAAATCAGGTATAATTGTTCCTCTGTACAAAGGAAAAGGGGAGAGAGAAGTATGTGGTAACCATAGGGGTATTTGCCTTCTTAGTGTGACTGGTAAAATATATGGTAGAATACTCATTGATAGGGTTAGGCATATGACAGAGGAGCTAGTTGGAGAAGAACAAGGGGGATTTAGGAAGGGAAAAGGGTGTGTAGATCAGATATTTGTTCTAAGATGTTTAGTGGAGAAGTATCTAGAGAAGGGAAGGAAAGTGTACGCTGCCTTCATGGACTTGGAGAAAGCTTATGACAGAATAGATAGGAAAGGTATGTGGAAGGTATTAAGAATATATGGAGTGGAGGGGAAATTGTTGAGTGCTGTGAAGAGTATGTACGAGGGAGCTAAGGCTACGGTGCGAGTGGATGGTGAGCTGAGTGAGTTCTTTGATCTCAATGTGGGACTGAAACAGGGGTGTGTAATGTCTCCATGGCTGTTTAATATATATATGGATGGGGTAGTAAAGGAGGTACAAGGTAGGGCAGTGGATGTGGGGGTGGCCCTAATGAATGAGGGTGAGATTTGGAAGCTTCCGGTGTTGCTGTTTGCTGATGATACAGTATTGTTGAGTGAAGATGAATGGGAGTTGCAAGGTTTGGTGAATGAATTTGGGACAGTGTGTAGGAGGAGGAAGCTGAAAGTTAATGTAAACAAAAGGAAAGTTATGGTGTTTGAGAGGAATGAAGTCACAGAGTGTGCAGTGAGGTTGGATGGTGAGGATATGGAGAATGTGAGTGCATTCAAGTACTTGGGTAGTGTGATGAGTAAGGATGGAACTTTGGGGGATGAAGTACGTGAAAGGGTACAGCAGGGAAGGAAGGTTGTTGGCACACTGAAAGCAGTGATGAGAAATAGGGAGGTGAGTATGGAAGTTAAGAAGTCACTGCATGATGGTATTGTGATCCCTACCCTGACGTATGGAAGCGAGGCGTGGACCTTGCAAGAGGGGAACAAGTCAAGAGTGAGAGCAGTGGAAATGAGTTACTTGAGAGGAGCATGTGGAGTGACATGGAGGGACAGGTTGACGAATGAAGAAGTGAAGGAACGTTGTGGGGTAGATATGGATGTGGTTGAAAAGATTAGGAGAAATACACTGAGGTGGTTTGGACATGTGGAGAGGATGGAGAATGAAAGACTGACTAAGAGGGTGTATGTAGGTGAGATGGAGGGAGGGAGAGGGAGGGGTAGACCGAGGATGAGGTGGAGGGATGGAGTTGAGAGGTATATGAGGGAGGGGGGGGTGAGTTGGGGGGAGGGGAGTCAAATGGTGGGTGACAGAGTGACTTGGAGGCGTTTTGTCTGCGGCCACCCTTTGCGGGATTAGGGCGTCGGGCTGTAGATAGATAGATAGATCTCTACCGGCGGAGTCTCTGTTCTTTCCTTCCATACATCTCTTAACTCTCTCAAAATCCACCTCTTCTCCAGTCCTCTTAGTCCCTTACCTCCATCCTCTGCAATGTCCACCCCTAAATTCTTAAGACACTTCACTTCCTCTATATATTCTCCTTTTATGGCCAAACTCTCATATCTTTGTGCTTTGTCTCTCTTCTCCATCTCATCATGTTGCCTTCTCTCATATTTATTTTCAATTTCCTCTTCTTACATTGATTTACAGACTTGAGTACTAACTGCTGAAGTTTGTCATAGTTTATGAAGAATGCTGCATCATCTGTGAATAATCGATTTACTTTCCAGTCTTCCCCTCTCCCTGCGTCAGTTAAACTTGCCCCTCTTCCTGGGCCGGTATTCTTGTCGGTTCAGGAAGCTCCTCAGCACCTCTGCCTTAGTGATTTATTTCTTGGATATGGGTTTTTAATATCCTTTTGTAGGTTGTTTATGCTGAGTATGGCGATGTTCCAAGGATTTATATGACACAGAAGAGGACAGTAAGGTGTAATGATAAACAAGATAAATCGCTTAGCAAAAAGGTGTTAGCTTCCTTATCCGACGAGAATATAGGCCCTAGTACCCTTATATTTACCTCACACCAGGCCATCCATGAAGAGAGTGGACAACCATGGAGATATAAAGCATCCCTGATACAACGCCACATTTTCCCCCATACCACTTACTCTCTTCCCTTCCCACTCTCACACATTCCCTATTCCATTCACTCCTTTCCCTTTCCACTCTCACACATTCCCTATTCCATTCACTCCTTTCCCTTCCCACTCTCACACATTTCATATTCCATTCACTCCTGTCCCTTCCCACTCTCACACATTCCATATTCCATCCACACCTGTCCCTTCCCACTCTCACACATTCCCTATTCCATTCACTCCTTTCCCTTCCCATTCTGACATTCCCTGTTCCATCCACACGTCACTTCCCACTCTCAAACACACATTCCCTATTACATTCACACCTGTCCCTTCCCACTGTTACACATTCCCTATTCCATTCACTCTTGCCCCTTCCTGTTAACAAACATACCCTATTCCTTTGATTAAAAAAAAAAAAAAATCTTTACTACGCTTGAAACCTCCCCTCGTACTCCATACCCTTGTAACCCTTGCCATATTACACCTCTATCAACATTTCAGGTCGATAAAAGCTGTATACAGATCCCTCTTCTTCTCTATGTGTATTTTCTCAACACATTTTTCGAAACAAAAGCCTGCATCACACACATCCCCATCACACGAACTTCCCTTTCCTCCCTGATATGGTGTTTATCATGCTCCATCACTTTCCAATCACCACCCTTCCATACGCTTATCCCGCCAAAACGTGAACAATATTTATTTACATTTTTTTTTCACTCTTGTCTTTACACACTGTCACAGTTCAAGCACTTTGCCAATCTTATTGCAAAGTTAAGGACAAAAGTTCGCCAAATATTCCGTCTTTTGTACTTCTCACTTGCCTCTGCTGACAAATATTCCTTAAGTGAGAGAGGCTTGGTATCTTTCTCTGCCCATATAATTATGATACGATGCGACAGGGAGAAAAACGACAGACATATACGTGTGAAGTAGCAATGGAATAATAGACCAACTTTCGTCCCAACTTTACCTTGACACACATATTAGTCTATCTGTCAATCTACTCTCATGTATCTGTTGCCAGGCGCCATAATAATGCAAGGGGTAGCCACAAGCAAATCACCATCACGTCACCCTTCCCTCTACCAACTGACTACTCCACCCTCCACACCCTCTGTCATATACCTCACTACATCCCTTCATCCCATCCTAGGTCAGTGTAAAAGAAAAAAAATCTAGTTTCTCACCTGCGCGACGTAGTATCATAAGACACCCAGGTAAGTCCAGGTGAGAGAGACAGCAGTGGCCTTACCTGTCGACTGCGCGAGAATTTATGATCCGCGTTATCAGCCGAACCCACCTACGTCACCGAGCACAGGAAGGAGGGATCGCCAGAGTTCAATTTTTGTTATTTAATTAATTTCCTGTGCTGTTGTGTGCTGCTTACCTGAGCGCCATTGCTACCTGTACTGTTAATACCTGTAGTTCTTTTACCTTAACGTGGCCAAGATTGTCGTCCTTCTGCTACTTATCTTACGTAGCTCAGTGGTAAAAAGAAAAAAAAAAGTGTCACATTGGGATGCGTGGGGTTAATGTGTAATATGCAAGATAATAGCTAAGGAAGAATTCTTAACGTATAGAAACTCATCGCGGCCGGAGAGATTAACATGATGGAATGTGGCTGGAGGTGGGTAGTGGGTTAATGCGTTCACAGGATTTGAAGATGATTAATAAACTTGACTAAAGAGCATTCAGGTCAGGGGCAATAAGCCTTATACGAATCGTTATACCATCTTTTCCTTATCGATTTCCTTATTATTCCACAGTTTTATTTTTTTCCGAATATGTTGTTGATGTTTTTTGACTATTGGCAAGAGGGTGTTTAAGTGAATTATAACCTACAAATAAATCGTCAATGGGTTTTATTCTTAAGGCCAAGTCAGGAAATTCGGCTATTGTTAGTCAACGATAAGACTGTCGTTTCATCTTTTTGACAAAATATTCTGTATAATCTTGTCTAACGTATTTCTAGACACGGTTCTCAGCCTTAAGTAGACACAAGATTTGGAGTAGTAGTAATTGAGTTAGTTTGATTTAGCGATCCTTTTACTTACACGTTTTCTCTCAGCAGTATGGTAAAGAAAACTGACTATTTCAGCGATACCTGATCATCAGTATTTACACTTCCGTACAGTACATAATTGCTCTGCTATCATGGATACTACATGATACTGCCACCGTATTCCCTGCGTGTCGTAAAAGGCGACTAAAAGGGGCGGGGTGAGGGGACTAGGGACCCCCTCCTCTGTTTTTTAGTTCCTAAAAAGAGACAGGCCAGAGAAAGGGATGGGGGATGGAGTTATCCCCGTACCCTGAAGATTGGGTCTATGAATGTGCGTGGATGTAGTACGATTGAGGCTAAAAGGGAGGAGATTGGGAGAATGTTTGTGAGAAGAAAGTTGGATGTGTTAGCCTTGAGTGAAACGAAGATGAAAGGGAAGGGGGAATCTATGTTTGGAAGTGTGAATGGAAGATTGTCAGGTGTTGATAGAGGAAGGGCAAGAGAAGGTGTGGCCTTGTTAGTGAGTCCAGAAGTACAGCAGTGTGTGATTGAATGGAAGGAGGTGTCATCGAGACTGATGTGGGTGAAAGCGAAATTTGAACGTGAGTTGTGGGTGTTTGTGAGTGCATATGGGCCTGGTAGTGAAAGGGATGAACAAGAGAGGGAGTCTTTCTGGAATGATGTTGATGAGTGTCTGCAGAGTTTTGGAGCGAATGTGAATGTGGTAATGATGGGAGATCTGAATGCTAGAGTGGGAAATGTAGCAGTTGAAGACGTAGTTGGTATGCATGGTGTGCCTGGAAGAAATGAAAATGGGGAACGAATGATAGCGATGTGTGTTGAGCGAGAGATGGTGATTGGAAATACGCTGTTTGAGAAGAAAGATATTTATAAGTATACATGGGTGAGACAGGAGGGTGGAAGGGTTGTTGATAGAGCTTTGATGGACTATGTGGTTGTGTCTAGGAATGTAATAGGAAGATTGTTGGATGTGAGAGTTCTAAGAGGGGAGGGTGGAAGTATGTCTGACCACTACCTGGTGGAGGGAAAGTTAAGAGTAGGTAAGAGATGGGTGAGAGCTAGGAGGGTTAGGTGTGGCAGGGAGGTTTTGAAAGTGAGTCAGTTGGATAAAAGAGAGAAAAAGATAGAGTATCAGGAGAAATTGAAAGATGAGTGGAGCGCAGTGAAAGATCGGGAAAATGGCAGCGTGGAGGAGGAATGGCAGTTGTTTAAGAGTGCTGTGGTGGGGCATGCAGAAGAGGTGTGTGGTGTGAGACGTGTGGGTGGTGGTGTAAGAAAAGGATGTGAATGGTGGTGCGAGGAAGTATGGCTGTGGCCGAGAAGAGACGTGCATATGAAGTGTGGCTGCAGAGGAAGGATGAGATGTCATATGAAAGGTATAAGGAAAAGAGGAATAGAGCGAGAAGGGCTGTGCGTGATGCTAAAGTGACAGCAGATGAGAGGTGGGGTAGGCGGCTGACAGAGAATTTTCAACAGAATAAGAAAATGTTTTGGAAGGAGGTGAAAAGGGTGCGAAAGGGAGAGTCTGGGAAGGAAGAACGAGTAAAAGCAGAGGATGGAAGGATGTTAATTGAGATGGATGCAGTAAGGAAGAGATGGGCAGAGTATTTTGAAAGATTATTAAATGTAGAGGAGGAAAGGTGGCTGAAATTGTGGCGGATGGAAGGGTGCAAGGAATAAATGTGTTGGGAGAGTTGAATGATTCTTTGATCACGAAGGAGGAAGTGGAGAAGGCAGTAAAGGAGATGAAAACAGGGAAAGCTGCAGGTATGGATGGGTGTGCTGTGGAATGCCTGAAGGGTGGTGGAGTGACTATTGTTGACTGGTTAGTAAGATTGTTGAATGTGTGCTTTGAGAAAGGTATGGTGCCAATTGACTGGGCAAGTGCTTGTGTGGTCCCGTTGTATAAAGGCAAGGGTGATAAGTATGAATGTACTAGCTTTAGGGGTATAAGTCTGTTGAGTGTTGTAGGTAAGGTGTATGGTAGAGTGTTAATTATGAGAGTTAGAGAGGGTACAGAGGGAGTGATTAGTGATGAGCAGTGTGGCTTTAGGAGAGGGAGGGGATGCGTTGATCAGGTGTTTGCTGTGAGACAAGTGTGTGAAAAGTATTTAGCGAAAGGCAAGGATGTGTTTTGGGCATTTATGGATTTAGAGAAAGCGTATGATAGAATTGATAGGAGGCTTTGTGGACTGTTTTAAGATTGTATGGACTTGATGGTAGGTTACTAAAAGGGGTGAAAAGTTTTTATGTAAATAGTAGAGCATGTGTAAGAGTGGGAAATGCTGTGAGTGATTGGTTTCCCGTGAGAGTGGGGCTGCGACAGGGATGTGTGATGTCACCTTGGTTGTTTAATATTTACATGGATGGTGTTGTAAGGGAGGTGAATGCAAGAGTTTTAGGTGGTCTGAGTCTGGTAAATGTTGATGGTGGAGATTGGAATCTGAAGCAGCTGCTGTTTGCAGATGATACTGCACTGGTGGCTGATTCAGAGGAGAGATTGAGACAGTTGGTAGAGGAGTTTGGAAGGGTGTGTGAAAGGAGGAATTTGAAAGTAAATGAGAATAAGAGTAAAGTGATGAAGTGTACGAGGTTGATAGATGGTAGGGGGATGAATATAGTTTTGAATGGTGAGTTGCTTGAGGAGGTAGATTGTTTTAAATATCTAGGGTCACATGTTGCTGTGGATGGAAGAATAGATGCAGAAGTGAAGTTTAGAATAAATGAAGTAGGAAAGGTGCTGGGAGGAATGAAAAAGTGTTTAAATGTCGTTTGCTTAGAATGGATGTAAAGAGAAGGCTGTATGAGGGTGTTGTGGTACCGACTGCATTATATGGGGCTGAAACATGGAATATGGGTGTAGCAGAGAGGAAAAGTTTGAATGTAATGGAGATGAGGTGTCTGAGGAGTATGTGTGGAGTGACGCGTATGGATCGGGTGCGAAATGATGAAGTGCGAAGGAGAACTGGAGTTGTTCAGGAGATGGCTGGTAGAGTTGAGCAGAGGGTGTTTGATGGTTTGGGCATATGGAGAGAATGGATAATGAGCGATTGGTGAAAAGATAACTAGATCTGATGTGAGAGGTGTAAGGCTGAGAGGAAGACCACGAATAGGATGGATGGATAGTGTGAAGAGAGCGCTGGATGCGAGAGGGATGTCTGTCGAAAGCAAGGAAGAGTGGCTGTGCGTGACAGAAATAAATGGAGAGAAATTGTGAATAAATAAGTGATGACGCAGCCCTGAGGGGATATTCTCCCGCATTTGGTCTGATCAGCTAGTCAGGTCAGGTGCGGGTAAGGGGATGGGTATGTTATGATGTGGCAGGGGTAAACCAGCTCTGCTGTCGGGCCCTGCTGCGGATGTCACTGATTGCATTGCGCAGTTGACCCTTGTGCGGTGTGGTGCGGTGAGGATCTGTCCGTTCTCCCCTTTGGGGCTAAGATGTGAATGAATGTGTTTAAATGGATGAGTAAATGGAGAGTGTGTCGTCCTGTCTCGGCTACCTCCCTTTCCTTGGGGGAAGCAGCCTAGGTATATAGATAGATAGATAAATGTCTCAATGTGTCTTGCCTTATATTCATTCCTACTTCGATTTCAGCGAGTCCCAGCGGTGGTCAGAGGTCTTTCTATCATGTAAACGTTACCAAAGACGTGAGTCTGTACCCTTACATGTGCTCGACTGTAGGAGCCTAGCCTTGGGCCTCTACGGTCTGGAGAGGGGTGGAGGCCAAATGGGATTGACAACTACCGTTTTGTTTATTCTCCTTTGTCCTCTTTTACTCTAGAGTGAACCTGTTCGTTACGATGCCTTGTTCTATTGCTCTGTTGTGTCAGCTCTTATTATTTCATTATACATTTAACAATTTAGGTTTATTAGCTATACCTTCTTCATTCCAGCTTGGCCTTCGTGAACAGGTAATATTCCCCTGAGCGCTAAGGTCCGGTCTGAATGATAACGAAAATTGCAGTACTCACACGGGTGCGACGAAATACAGAATCGGCGGTCATTTACCGAATCAGCACCCAATCGACATGGAGGCGATTTGTTTCTGGCCACCCTTTACGGGATTAAGGCGTCTGGCTATAAGAAGATAGATATCCTGTTTACAAAGACTAGAAAGTACTTTTTTTGTGTGTGTGTGTTTCTTTTACGTAATCGGGAAATTCAATATCTTCCTAGTTTTGACTGATGATTATTTAATGCAAGCTAATTATAACCTAAGGCGTTATCTCTCTATTACTGTGACATTATATCCTTCCTAGACAATTTCCTTGATGTTAGGAGACTTTTCGACCTGTGCTGGATTGAAATAGTCTTCTTTAAGCCCTTCACAACTACAGATTCTTCCTAAGCTGAAGCTCGATTGTTGGCAGCAAGAAAACACACACACACACACACACACACACACACACACCGCTCGCTGGCGCAGTGGTAACGTTCTCGCTTGCCATCTGGTAGACGGGAGTTCGCGCCTCGCTCAGGTTGCGAAAAGTTTCACTGACGAAGTGGGTGGTTACTGTCCCCCTGGAGCAAGGGGATGGGTGTGTGCGTGTGTGAAGGTCACAGCCTTGCCCTTAGATCGGACTATATGAGCTCTCAGCTCCCTTCCGGGAGGGTAAAAGCTGATGATCACGTCCATCATGTGATCCTGACCGACCCAGTGAATTACGCGCGCGCGCGCGCGCGCGCGGTCGTATTCTCGTGAGCTTCCGGGGGTTCTTCGTCGTAAGCTGATATAAAATTTCAAGTTCCTTAATTTTCAGTGGTTAACTCAGTTTTATACATTAATTACGCGTATGTTTCCTGTTTCTGTCTATTATATATATATATATATATATATATATATATATATATATATATATATATATATATATATATATATATAAGCAGATTAAAACTGTCTGCTGTTAGGCGAAATGAAGTGCATTGTTGGTAATTTACATCCAACGGAAACGCGTCACGGGTTCGAACGGTCCCGTGCCGAGTTCACTCGCCATCTTCGAATCCCGTGAACCACTACCTCTCCTGTGGCCCGCGTCAGTCGTCCGCAGGTGTGGAGTGGGGGAGGATGAGTTGGCGGGCAGAGCAGGTGAGGTAAGGCTGTCATTGTATTAAGTTACTCCTGTTTGATGACTGATTATAACTTTTTGGTACTTTGTAAAACTACACCCTTCGTGTATTGATGGTATTTGTTAATTGGAGGATTATTGCTTCATAATTTTTTCCGTCTTTTGTTAAACTTCTGTGTAAGAGGAAGTTAATATCATGACGAGTGAGAGCAAAGCCATAGTGTTTGTGTGATGGGTGGATATTATAATACTCTGGTGTAGCTGAAACTGTGTAGTAGATTTTTTAGGCTCTTAAGAATTCCTGGAGTTCTTTTTGGTAGTGGGGTAATACGAAAAGCAAAACAACGGGAAGGGTGTTACCTATTATAGACCATTGCTTTATTAGTTTTGGTATTTTTCTTTATAAATGGCTATCGTTACACTGACATTCATGTTATATTGACAGCTCTGGCATCCGTTTGGCGATCTGGGACTTGCCAGCACCGCTGCAACAAGATGGCCGCCGGGTGTAATTAGGCTGTTCGTCCCCCCTCCCCCCAACTTGCACGCCTACGTGTGATATTCAGAAGGTAATTACCGTAGTAAGGTTATTTACACCTTTATATTTCTCTATACCTATGTCTATCATTCTGTTAATCTGTTTGTCTGTTAAAATATATGCATACTTGCATAGATATTAAAATAAACGGTTCCCAACCTCTCTTAGGGCAATGAATTCCAGCAATTCGTAATAAATATAATTGCTTCTAAATATTACACGAAACGACGAACTACTAAAATAGATATTCAGACAATTTTATCTACCCTTGATAAATATACAGATAAGTTAATATTCATCAAACCACGACTAAGACCAACCGTATTCCTTAAACGACCAAAGCCAAAGTAACAAGCAAAGGAACGCGTTAAGGTGGTCTTTACTAGAATTTTTGTGCCAGCTACAGACGACTTTATTCACCACTTGGGGGACGGCATAGTTAAGGTTAATGAGGTTATTACCAATCTTTCCTCACTCTTAGTCTTTTAACATAATCGAAAATTCTGAATGCAGCTTGAATAAAAATAAAAATAACGCCTTTGTGCTAATGAGGTTAAGAATTGTCAAAATATTTTCCCCCCGTACACTATGTCCACTTGGTTTGCAGGAGAAGGTAGACTACCTAGCCAACCCATGCACCACACTATCTGGCCTATCCACCCACCAGACTACCTAGCCTAGCCACCCACCAGAATAACTGGCCTATCCACCCACCAGACTACCTAGCCTACCCACCCACCAGACGCCCTAGCCTGCCCACCCACCAAACTACCTAGCCTATCCACCCACCAGACTCCCTAGCCCACCCACCAGACTACGTTACTTACCCACCCACCAGACTACGTTACTTACCCACCCACCAGACTACCTTACCTACCCACCCACCTGCCAGACTACCTAACAGGTAACCTTTAATTACAAAATGCATTCAGTTCGTAAACTCTTTCGCCTCGTAAACTAAATTTAAGAAATAAAATCATAGAAGTCCAATGCATAGTACAGTAATGCGCGCGCGTGCGTGCGTGCGTGTGTGTGTGTGTGTGTGTGTGTGTGTGTGTGTGTGATAAACTCAGCCAAATTACTGGCCTAACTTGTGGAGAAGCAAGTTTTGAATTTTTTGTGGAACCTCCTCAACTTCACACGTACAGTCGTGGTCAGAAATAATAACCTATCCTCCGGTACCCCGTGCCTCAGGCTGGCTCCTTTATGCGCGGCACGTCACTGTGGAGTACGAGGGGCTGAGAGGGAGGGGCCAGTCTGTCAGAGTGAAGGGAAGGTGGGTGGGGGGGACGTCGTAGTGATTGTGCTGGGTTGGAGTGAGGAAGGTAGGGTGAGGGTAGGTAGTGGAGGGAGAATGAAGTGCGAAGTGGTGGTCACATTCTTTGTCTATTCTCATTCATTCATGGCATGATTCGGTAGATAATGTTAAATTACACCTTGTATAGCGGCGTCCGATAACAAACTTCATTAGATAGATGGTGATATTAAGGGCTGGCTCGTGAGAGAAATATACTGACTTGACAGATCAAACATTAGTGCAGAGCCAGATATTTGTGTTTATCCGTGTATATTGACTTCGGAACCAGAATGGATTCTGGATGGCTTTGACTTCCGTAATGTTTGTGTAAGAAACGTCCTCTACTATTACATGTAATTGATTTTTGGAACTAAATATCATATGCAGCCTTTGACATGGCTGTGTCCACAGTAAATATGATCATCCTCTCCGCATACGCTCTCTATACAATCACCATCATGTCAACTATTTTATGGCATCTCTATATGAAAAGGCTGTTTAAAGTAATTGTGCATAAAAGGCAAATAATTTTGATGTCTGTGTATATGGGTGGCTGTAATAACGATATTTCTCTTAATCTGTTGCTTGAACTCCATGGTGGTATGAGTTTGAATGGCCATCCAACATCCCCAACACTCGCTCACCACCTCGGCATTATATTTTCCTCCGACAAAAAACATCTAGCTACAAACTGGTGGTTGGTAATAGTGTTCTGCGCTAGAAACTTCTGGCTTCGCAATAATGTTTGATCTGTCACGTCAGTATATTTATCTTACGAGCCAGCCCTCGATATCACCTCTCTAAAGCTTATCTAAAGCCGCTATACAAGGTGTAATTCAGCATTATCCACGAACTATTAACTCCTTTACATCATGCCCTGAATGAAAGAAAATAGATCAAAAATGTGACCACCACTTCGCACTTCATTCTCCCTCCGCTACTTCCCCTCCCTCCCTTCACCCCCCCCCCCCCCCGCACCATCACTCGTCCCCGCACTCACCTTCCCTTCTCTCTCTCTCTGGCCCCTTCCTCTCAGCCTCTCTTACTCCACTGTGACATGCTGCGTCGATACTGAATACATGCTCTCTTCATGCAAGACTGGGCCTAACATCAGTGTGAAAGAAACATTCTCAAGTCTTATTCTCGGTGTTGTGTTACACATTTCCACACAGTTAAGGTACAATAAAGGAGCTACAAAATGAAATTTAATCGTTGTCAAAAGCTTCTTCAGTGGGTTTTGTCCATTATTATTATTATTATGACATGTCCCCCAAATAACAAAACTCTTCCACACACTCAAAAATCTCCAGCAAGATCAATCGTTTCATACCTGACAATTTACATGCTCTCCCTTACACACCAAACACACAAAATCAGCATTATCTCGCAGTCGACCTCAAATACGACCACATCTATGCATCCACTTATTACAAATACTGCACAAGATGAAGTTACTTCCCATACCCTTGTGGTGAGCCGAACCTGGCCACTCTCCCTCCGATTTGACGGTACCACCAGTAGCCCTAGACATCATCACTTTTGTTTCATCCGTAATTACTCTCAAACCTTTGTATCCCATTCGATCTCAACTTTTCATAAATCTTTCCCCTGATTATTTTTCCTTATAGTTGTGATCTTCAGAGGCAAAGCCTGAGGATTAGAGAGCTTGAGAAGTATGGCAAGGTGCTATTGAGTGATGGTATTATTGGAGGGTTATAATACTCTTTCAAGCAGAGTAAATCATTTTGAATTAATCAGTGTGGTGGAGTAGAATGTGTTAAGTTTTATTGCTTTACTACTGGTCTGATCTTAGAAGGTAATGCCTTGAGGAATTAGAGGTAAAAAGACTTAACCAGTGTTTTGTGAGAGACTGTTTTGTCGAAGGTTATATCAGTCTCTCACACTGAATAAAGTAATCTTGAATTAAAAGATGTAATGGAGTTGATAGGGTTAAATTTGAATGATTTTTCTACGTATGTGAAGCTTCAGAGGTAAAGTCTGAGGATTAGAGGGTTAGAGGATTGAATAAGCTGTTGAGAGACTGCATTGTTGATGGGTATACGAATCAAGCTGAATAAAATCTTACTGAATCAAAAGATGTGGTGGAGCTGATAGGGTTAAGTTTGATTTGATTTTTTTTGTTTACTGATCTGAGGGTGAATGTTAAAGCTTGAGAAGAGGGTTAGAGGATTGTATTAGTGTCCTGTGGGAGACTATTGTGCAGGGTTGTACCAGTCTCTCAAGACAAATTTAAATATTTGGTAAAACAGAAAGAGTTAAAGTTTGTTACCTTTCCATGTTGACATCATATCAGAAGCTAAAACCTGAGGATTACAGGACTATGCTGAGGTGGTATGAGGGACTGTATTGATGAAGGCTATATTAATCGTGCTGAATAAAATAATCTCAAATTGAAATATGCCATAGAGGTGAAAGGGTTTAAGTACCATATGGTATTTTTCCTTACAGATCTGTACTTGGACGTTAAAGCTTGAGGATAAGAGGGTTAGAGGACTGTACCAGTGTGCTGTGCGAGACTAGTGTTGGTTTCCAAAGTGCAACCCAGTAAATTGGAGAGGTCCATCCCTTCACTGGAATACAAAGACATGCACATTATTCATCTTCTCTTCAAGCATCACATCAGGAAGATATTGTGGTCTTTATAAATTGCCTTTCAAAATGTATTGACCTGTATTAAAGCCAGTCCTTTTACCATAGCTTGGCCCAGATTATTGTCCTTTTGCAGCTTACTTCACATAACATTCTGGCAAAGTAAGACAATGTTACAGCTTTGCATCCTTTCCATAGCACTTCTTTGTGACTAGCATCATCTTTTAGTATTGATATCTTGTTACAGGTCAGTGCTTAAGATGGAATGATGGAAATTTTAGACTGAGTTAGAGTAAAAGGGTATAGTATAATTAACCCATGGATTGCGAGCCACAGCCCAGGCTGTGCTAACCTTCCAGTGGCCGTGCATCAATGCTAACTACTCCACCCCCATGCAGACTTGCGCATGGCGCTATGCAAAGACGAAGAGAGAGTTTTTTTCTTTTTCACCGGATGATGGCCTGGATGTTTCTCTTCAAGTTTATAATAAACAAAAACTAACATTTTTTTTTTTTTTTTTCACTTCACTCCCCCTATGCAGACTTATGCATGGTGCTATGCAAAAATGGAAAGAGAGAGAGAGAGAGAGAATTTTTTTTTTCACCAGATGATTCCCTGGATGTTCATCTCCAAGTTTATAATAAACAATTTTTTTTTTTTTTTTCACGCCATGGGTGGGATAAAGAAAGGTAAATGCATAATCAACGGGTTAAGCATGGTTTATTTGTAGTTATGGTATGTGGTGGTTTTGAGGTTAGAATGCCCCATATGGAGTGACAGAATTGCATAAGTTCTATCCCCAAGTAGTGACTGGAGGCTTTTTAGTCATGTAATGCCACCAAGGGAAGCTAGCTGGTTATCTACCTTTAAATGTACTGGACTGCAGTAGCCTAGCCCTGGGCCTGTTTTGTGAAGCTAAGTGGCAAAGTAGGACATTGCTACAGCCCCACACTCTCACAGCATTTCTTCATGACTAGTGTAATTTTGTAGTTTCCTCTTATTGTTAAAACAACATTGAGAGTGGGGAGAGGGCAATTTTGGGTCAAGTTAAAGTGAGCATAGTGCAGTGCTAGAGAAATCATCAGTAGGCTGTGAGATGGGTGGGGGAGAGGGCACCAAATGCACATAGTTTAGATGAGGTAAGCAAGACTATGAATCTGTATGCCTGTCAGTCTGTCTCTGTTTATTTATCAGTCTAGCTGTTTATCTGTTTGTCTGTCTGGAGATATCTTAATACTGTAAATGATCACCACAAATGGATCACATCTGTGTTACCATGTCCTCTGCCATTTGGTTGCCCTTCATCCAGTTTACACCTTTTCTGAAATCTCTCTCCATTCCCTCCTTCCATCTCATCATCAGTCTCCCCCTTCCCCTCCCACACATGCACATTTCTGGCCAGTCTCTTAAGGCCCGTCCAGACGATCGAGCAATGCCCGCGGGCACAAGCGAGCACTTTGCCTGTTGACGGGCTCACCGCTTGTGCCCGCGGGACTGCTCGCTTGTGCCCGCGGGCATTGCTCGATCGTCTGGACGGGCCTTTACTTTCTGCTCCTCCACATGGCCAGACCATCTCAAGAGTATTCCTCCTAATGCTTTCATGCACATCATCATTAGCACCACAACTTCCTTTCACTTTATCGTTTGTTGTTGCTTATGAATTTGCTTGTAATTTTAGCAAACCTTATTACAAGGATGTCAATACCTCATAGTTATTATTATTGTTGCTGTGGCACATTAGGAGTACCTGTTATTCCAAAACCTTAAGCAGATGAATCCCAAATGGTGGTGATGGTATTAATGATATTTTTTTTCACAGGTTGAGTGAAATGGCACATTGGAGCAAGTGGTGTACCAGAGCCATGTGTCAGTGGATCCCAGATGACGATGTAGGGAATTGTAGCTTTGGCCAGGCAACTGAGTTGGTAGGGTGTGCTGTGGGTAACCCTGGGATTCAGGTTCAGACAGGCCCAAAATGGGCACAAAACAGGAGGGTTTGGCTCTTCTGTCAGTGTTCAGGTTTGGAATTTTCATCATTTTGTTCCCTCTCCAAATAATTGCAGCCAAACCTAGATCTAGGTATAGCATGGTTAAAGATAGCATAAAATTTCTGAATGCTAATGATATCCATGCAGCTAGATCTTTGGCAACTTCCTTATGCAGTCCCCTATCCCTGAGGTCACACTCTTTGACCTCATCCCAGCTCTTCTTTGGTCTGCCTCTCGCAACCCTACCCCCAGCGTTTACACATCCATTTCTGCGCCCAGTTGTCAGCTCCTATCCTTTCCACATGTCCAGACAATCTCAGTCAGCACCTTCTCATCACAACAACACGCTCCAGTCCCATCCTTGCTCTCAACTCTTCAGTCATAAACCTAGCCCCCCAAGGCCTCGCGTTCAGGGACGCACTGCACATCCACCCACTCATTGTCATTTCTGTATGTTTAAGCCTGCAAATATCCTCTTCCTTTGCTGGCCAAGTGTCACTACCATACAGTATTGCACTCCTGGCACATGACACATACAGAGGTCCTTAGCACAGAGGGAAAGCTCTCTCAGTGTCAGGAAAGGCAACAGCTCACTGAATTTCTTCCAACAACTCCTCACTTTAGCCACAGAGCTAGCTTCAGCCCCACCTCCAGCACATAACATGTCTTCCAGATAACAAAACTCTTCCACATACTCGAGAGACTCACCAACAAGGTCAGTCCTTCCTTGCCTGACACTCTTCACCTGCTCTCCCCGACACACGGCACACATGAACTCAGCATTATCTCGCAGTCTACCTCTAGTACCACTACATATCTTATGCACTCACTTATCACAGACTGCACAAGATGGAATTGCTTTCCATGCCCTTGCGGCAGATCTCACATGGCCACTCTCCCTCTTCTTTGACAGTACTGCCACCAGCCCTATACACCATCACTTTAGTAATATCTGCATTTACTTTGAGCCCTTGTGTTTCATACCATCTCTGCACTTCCCAAATCTTTCCTCTGCCTTCCTTTCATTCTCTGTAATCAACACCAGATCATTAGCATACATCATCTCCCACGGGAGTCCATTTCTGGAGTCACATGAGAGGGTTTCAAGTACCATGATAAACAACAAGGGGCTCAAAATTGACCCCTGGTGCACACCAGCATTCTTGGAAAACTTGTCACTTAAATTTCCATTCACACTTACCTGGGTGTGAGCACCCACATAAATGGCCATAACCACCCTAACCAGCCACTCCTTGATCCCAGGCTTTCTCATTGCCCACTTCACCACCTCTCTAGGGACTCTGTCAAAGGTCTTCTCCAAATCAACAAAAACAAAGTACAGTTCCCTTTTCTTTCGTATATATTTTTTCCTGAAACTGTCGAACAGTGAATATGGCATCTGTGGTCCCTTTGCCTGACATAAACCCAAACTGTATCTCATCAATATTCACATTTTCTCTAAACATACCTTCTAGAACTCTCTCCATTACCTTCATTTTCTGGTCTAAAACTTTATGCCTTTATAATTTCTTCTTTCCAGGGCATCACCCTTCCCCTTGTAGACATTTACAATTACTGTACACTCTTCAGCTAATCATCTGGGACAACACACTCAGTTATAATTGTATTTATCAGGTCAGTTACTAACCTTGCTTCTGTATCTCCTAAGGCTTTCAGTGTTTCACCAGTCAACCCGGACACACCTGGTGCCTTCCCCACCTGCATTATTATTATTATTGTTATAATTACTGTATTATTATTATAATTATTATCGAGAGCAGGCTGTAGTATGGTACCAGCCTATGAGGGCAGTATTGTACTCTCAAGGAAGGTGGAAAAGCTGGTGATAGGGAGAGCTGGAGCTCCCCCTTGACATTTTTCAGTGTCACTAACATAGATGGTAGGCTAGCATACTCTGCCAAACATTTTTATAATTACCTGCTCTTCACTACCATACATGCACTTTATGCATCATACCCCATACCCTACAATGACACAGGTTGGTGCCAGTAAGGGCATGCGGCCGGAAAAGGACATCTAGGGGTTAGAACGCCCAGTCAGAATGACATCCATGCATGGCTTTGTCCCCGAGAAGCAAGTGGATTTTTTTTTTTTTTTTTTTTTTTTTTTTTTTTTACCACCAAGGGATGTAGACAGGTCATCTACCCTTACATGTATTGGACTAGGTTAGCCTAGCCACAGGATCCTACACCATGAAAGAAGTATGATGAGATTGTATTTTTTATGATAATGATAATAGATATGTAAACTGTTGTATCCATCTAAGAAGAACAGTAGTAGTAGGTGTACAGTACAACCTTTCAGATCCAAAATACCTAGGTCCAAAGGCTTTATGCAAAATGGAACATTTTGGAAAGTGGAATCATAATGGCAGCTATGAGAAATGACTTGTGAAACAAATACTGTAGTCAAGGTAATTGAGAACAATAAGTAAACTGAAGCACTTGCATTAGTAACTTATCACCTGCTCTTAAACATGTCCACAAAAGAACTCAGTCTTCAGTTATGCCTTGAATGTGTGAGGACATGATATCAACACCCCTCAGTATCATGAAAAAATATTTTGGAAATTGGATGTTCGGATTTGGCAGGTTGTACTGAACCAGCAGTAGTAACCGTAGGCTTATCTGAATGTGAATTTGGTCGACTGCTGGTGCCAAAACTGGTCTGGGGGAAAAAGAGGGTGGTGAGGGACATAATTTTGTATTACCTTGTACTGTAGTTAAGCCACATGATTATATCAGTCCCACCATGTGTATAGTACGAAAGACTCCTTAGGCAGACTTGTGTTAAAGCGAACAAGTAATGATCAGAATACATTTGCAGAGTTACTAAACAGTGGACACCAAACATAGCCCAAAGTCCTTTCATCCATCCATCTATCATCCAATCCTACATTGCCCAATAAGGAGCATAGGAGCCCGGGGCTAGGCAGTTGGTCCCGACATTTAAGATGAGAGTGACCAACCTCACTCATCCCTGAGTGGCATTACATGAGCAATCAGCCCCAACCACCCCTAGGATATAAACCTTCACTGGCTCAATCCGACTGGAGCACAATAATTAACCACTAAACCACCAGGCACCTGGTCCTTTCATATCATATATTAAGGCTACAACATGCTTGCATTCATTGTCCTTGGCCAATTAATGGTGGCTCTTCACACTTCTCAATGTCTGGAAGCCTCCCTATTCAGTCTCTTATCCCTGGAAGGATCACATTACTGGTATAAAATATCATGTCTGCAGTTGTACAGTCAGAATATGTTATGATGAATATTTGTATGTGTAAATAAGCAGTTAGGCTGTTTGCACCATGTTCTTCAATTAACTAATTCAGTGCACTGGGGGACACTAGTGCATACGAGATTTCTTGTCACCTCTTCCTTACTCATATACTTTACATACTGCTAGCACAGTACAGTATATATAAACATTCCTATGTATATTTTATATTATTTTTTTTCCACATAAAATTTATCAACTAATTTAAGAGGGTGTTAAGGTGTATAGAATAAATTGCTAAAGAAGAGGTGTTAGGAAATCTCCACATCCTTTATACCGTACTTGAAAGGTATATTCATTTGTAAAATTTACTATTTTATTTTTTCTTCTTCCAAACTATTTAATTCAGCTTAGAAGAATAGCCTGATGGTGAAGGGGTTAGGTTGAGTTATAGGTTTTTGCATTGTATGGTGAAGTTAGGAGTTTGGATGCTTGAATGATTGTCCCATTGTACTGGGCATGATGTTGATAGTTAATAAGTGTTGTTCAGTTAGGTCTTAGTTATAGGTTTTCGTACTGTAAGGTGAAGCTAAGATTTTGAATGCTTGAATAATAGTTCCGTTCCACTAGACATCCACTTGGTAGTTCGTTAGGTGGTAGATGGTTGGAAACATTATCCCTGGTAGGTGCTACCATGTGAGTGGTGTGGGAACAGAATCCTGGTACCTGGCCTTGCACAACAATCTCAGATGGAGAACTCAGCCACAGTTACACAGTTGTCAGAGTACTTGATAAGACTGCTATACATGTATATCTCTTGTACAAAACTAAAATCTGTTCATTAGGGATAGGCTGGATTTGTTAATTTGAATGGAAAAGTTTCTATTATTTTCAAACATTGCTGCCTGATATGGGAAAAGTTCTGATAATTTAGCGTGATCCCTGACTTATGAGAGGACTGACTAAATGTATGATACAGTATAAAAAAATTGTACAGTATATACTTTCAGATGGATTTATGATCAGTTTTCTGCCATAGCTGTGATTTCTTTTTTTCAAGTTGGATGAGGAGAAGAGAGAACTGAATTTAACCCATGTCTCTTAGTTATGAGATGAAATTGATCCTAAGTCTGTTGTGAATCCCTCATAAGATTTATAGCCCTTAACCCCATGTACCCCATAAGAATTAAAGTAAGTTGGAATTGGTTAAACTGAGGTAATATTGAGCTGGTTAAATTAAATGTTATATGTAGTAAGTTAAATCTAGTAGGTTAAACTAAGTACAGTAAGTTGAGTGTTGTAGGTTAAAGCAAATAAGTTAGAATGAGTATATTAATTCTATTATGTTAAATCAAGTAGAGTTCAGAATTACTGTATTATGTAGCTATATCAGTGTTCAGAAGTTTTGACATTTTTGAGGCAATCATTCTACTTCCTGACTGTATTTCACTTACTGTTCAGTTTTAAGGTCTTTTAGTAATGTCTTTTATGTAACATTACTTCATGCTGCTGTTTCCTTTTTATTGCATTTCTTCTTGATTCCATTTCATTATATAATTCAGTGTCATGGCCTGTATTACTTGGCGATTGGAGTTTGTTATGTAGTTCATTTTTTGGGGGCCATGGCATAATTTAATAATGGTAGATTAAATATGATATTGGCCATCATTTTTCCTGAAAATCTTGCACCTCAAAATTTGCCAATGAACTCCTGCATAAAACTTCCAGCATTTAATAAGATAATCATAGTACTGTATGAGTTACTAATATTCATGAAATTCACCGTGTTTTACCTCAAAGCGTATGTGTGGTTGATATGACTCTTCTGGCTCAATAGTCGAGATGGAGAGAAGACGGTTTTGTTATACAGAATATAGCCAGCTCTATTGCCTGGTGATATTGGTGCCACCATGTGAAGGCATCCCTCTCCAGCATCAACCAGAACCTAATTGTCAATACAAAGAAGGGTGAGGTATGATTCAGCAACAGGTAAGAAAAAATAAATAAATGAAAATGAAAAAATATAAAGGATTATCAACAGTACAACATGGTTAGTGAAATGGCCCACACATATACATTCGGACGGTTGTAATTACATAACTTGTTTTAATATGAGGGACCTGGGTCACTTGTACAATTCAAATACCAGTTTGTGGTTGCTTAGAATGAGTCATAGTTGTAAGGAAGGAGTAAGTGTTCTGGGTTACCATTCATACTGACACCCAGTCTAACAACAATTGGCCATCAGCTCAATTACAAGAGATTAGGAATTTATGTTAGGATAGAATTAATGCTCTGTAGGCAATTTTGATCACCTTAGGAGTTCCCTTCAGACTCTCTTCATATGACATCTCCTTGGTTACTAGTCTTATCATCTGTGCAGTCTTGCCACATTTGCCATCAACTAATATGAAAGGGTTGGAGATCTCTCAGGCTAGAAAAAATAACTTATAGTTTTAATAATCTTCAGAGACCCCATTAGCCATTGTTTCCACTGGTAGAACTAGGCCAGTAAGCAAGTTTAATCTCCTTTGGAAGAGTCTCCAAGAAGTAAAGAAGTTGATAAGGCTTTAGCCACTCCAGTTCATGTACTCTTTCCTAAGCTGAATGATAATTACTTAGAATTAACAGGATTATATTATAATACCAGATGCAAAGACCCATGGATTAAGTATTTTATTTCAGTTTTTTCCCCTTCATTCTTTCCTCGTCTTTCTGCCTACGGGTGATTTTACACTCCCAATTCTGTCTTGCGTTCCTTCATTCTTTCCTCTTCCTTCTGCCTGTGGGTGACTTTACACTGAGTGACAAGCCAAATGGTTTTCTGTACACCAGGAAACCATTTACTACGCTGGGTGGTAACCATATAACCAAATTTTGGCGCCTGGTGGTTTAGTGGGTAATTATTGTCCTCCAGTCGGATTGAGCCAGTGAAGGTCCATATCCAAAGGGTGATTGGGGTTTATTGCTCACGTAATGCCACTCGGGGATGAGTGAGGTTGGTCACTCTCATCTTAAATGTCAGGACCAACTGCCTAGCCCCGGGCTCCTACACGCCTCATGGGGCAACGTAGGATTGGATGATGGATGGATGGATGGATTTCAGTTTTAACCACACACTTGAAAGATGAACTGATTTTATTCATGCTTCCTTCAGATGATATTCAGCATGGAAGAGACTTTGAACTGGAGGGGTTATATCGTATCATTTATGAAGGTTCCAACATGCTTGCATGCATTGGCTTTGGTCACCTAATGGTGAATTCCATGCTGCTCGATTGCAGTAGCTCAGTAGTAGCGCTTGCTCCTCACAACCATAAAATTGACAGTTCGAGCCCCCACCAGGGTAGCGTATACGAGGTCTCTCCTTGCCCTTCAGAGCTATGTGGTCCATTGGTCCTAGCTGGTTGGGATTAGTCCTCTGGCAACCTCTGTGATCAGCCTCCTATCCCTGATGTCACACTCTATGACCTTGTTCCAAGCCATTTTCTGTGTCCAGTTGCCATCCTCCATCCTTTCAACATGCCCCGTCATTCAATCTACCCCTTCTTATTACAGCACCGATACAATACTCTTCAGTCCTGTTCTTCCTCCATTAATCCCTTTAATACAATACTATATGTCTGTCTCAAGTTAGATATGATGGTCTGGTGGTAGAAATAGATAGTAAATGAGAATATACACCTTTTGGATTACAGGGCACAAACTGATCCAATGATTAACCTTTATTCTTGCCAATTTAAGACTGTTATTCAGCTTGGGTAAGACTTTTCAAACTGGAAGGGTCACATTACAACCTTCAGGAACCTGTTCAGTAGGAAAGTAATTAAAGGTTGATAGGAGAACTTTTGGACTGAAGGGGTTAGGGACAGGCTTCATTAAGTCATTCTTGTTACCTTTAAACTATGTTAATCAGCATAGGAGAGACATTTCAAACTTTGAGTCCCATATGACATTCTTTAACATGTGTAGGAGAGACACTGGATAAAGCCTGATTGGAGATATAGTATATTGAACTGGAAGGACTGCATACCTTACATCCTTCATTAACCATTGCTGCTACCTTTAAATAAGAATTATCATACTGAAGGTAATTATTAGCAGCCTTCATTAACATATTACTGTACTGTAATTAGGAGAGAGGTTTCATAAGTTGATTGGAAGTCAGGAGACAGCAGGAATATACCATTACTGTTGAGGTGGATGAATTTGTGTGTAGGCTATGATATAGGAAACATATCTCAGAATATGGATGTACAAGGTTAATCATATCTTGTATAGTACTTACACTTTCAGATTTGATAGCTTTTCCTTTTGTAATCTTTACTGAATGATGCAATCAGTTCATGATTACACATTATATAATCTCAGACTTCATCTGTGTCATTGTAGATGGCTCACCTTGACAAATTTTAGTCCTTCTGCTGCTTAGTTCCTATATCTAAGTGGCAGAATAAGACAGTATTATGGTTTTGCATCCTCCCCATAGATCTTCATTGTGATTTGCATGATAATCTAGTCTTTATCTCTAGAAACAGCTCAGCATTCAATATGGAGAGATGCCAGGTTTTTGTCAGTGTAGGGTGGACATGTAGTCTATATGGTTTGTCTTTATTGTTTTATGTATTCATTATTATTATTTTTTACTGTGGATCAAATTTAGCGATTCATCTCTTCCGTTTATAAATCGGTACAACAGATAGGCTTTCATTCTCAGAGAACAGAAGGTATAACCACTGAGTACTGTACTGTCTTCCTGTGCAGTGTAGGCTATATTTTGTCATTTGTACTATCATTATAAGTTTCATTAAAGAATTTGTATCATATGTTTAGTTTCTGTGTCACTCAGTGTGTTAAGTTTATGTAATATATGGTTAATCGTTTAAGTCTTGCCGTTGGATAGCAGACTAAGTTGCAGTTTTTACTTTCTCCCTTTATATAAGTAGCAACTGCTCTATATTCTTTCCATAGCACTTGTTCATGATTAGCATTAAACTGCAGGCTTAGGTATTCCAAGTAGCTCAGGAAATTTCGAAATATCTCCTCCTAAAGCGACATTAATAGGTACATGACAATTTAGTTTAGTCTGTGCATGATAGTTCAATTTCCCATTTTTTGTAACATGTAAAGAAATAAAATACAGTAGAAGTTTTAGCCGATATTCTATTGGGGGCGCGGTGGCATAGTCGGCATGGTGCTGGCTTGCTGATTAGGACGACCCGGGTTCAAATCCCGGTGTGATAGAGGTTTCTTTAAAATGTGGCTGAGGGAAGTTTGCGTAGCAGGCTTTCCTTAAAACCAGAAGGCCCCATACATACACTTCAGCTCACACACACTACTACATACTTACACACACTACTACATACATACACACACCAAGACACACACACTACTACATACACACACACACACACACACACACCAAGACACACACACACCACTACACACACACACACCAAGACACACACACACCACTACATACATACACACACTACTACACACACAAGACACGTACATAGCCACAGCCACCTTCACACAGTACACACACACTACTACATACATACACACATCAAGGCACACACTACTACACACACAAGACACGTACACAGCCACCTTCACACAGTAGACACACCACACACAGGGTGGGACAGACACACCACAGGCAGACAGAGAGGGACATATACAAAACACAGGGAGTGAGAGAGGAGGGAGTTTTATTAAAAAGTCCAATTTTGGTATACCTCCTGTGGCAAAATTGATATAGCCCCCCCTTTAATATTTTTTGGATATTTTCATTTAGTGCCCCCCAAGCCCCAGACCCACTCGGCTGAACCAAATTGTCTGGCGTCAGCTGGAACATGATATACCAGAGTTATGCCGGTCATGTGGGGGTTAATGGTGACAGTGTAGTAACTGTCAGGCTCCTATGACTCACTCAGCCGAACAAAATCGTCTGTCAGCTGGAATGGAATACTAGTAGTTGTCCCAAGCACCAGAGGGTTAAGAATCTTAACACCCTGAGTGATGCTCGGGACAAGCATCACTCAGGGGGTTAAGATTCTTAACCCTCTGGTGCTTGGGACAACTCTAGTACCCCATTTCAGCTGACTCAGACGATTTTATTCGACTGAGTGAGTCATAGGAGCCTGACAGTGTCAATACCGTCACCATTAACCCCCTCACGACCGACATAACTCTAGCATCATGTTCCAGCTGACGCCAGACAATTTGGTTCAGCCTAGAGAGGATCCTAGGATCCTGAGAGACACTTGCAACATCACAAACAAAATACAAAATGCCTTCCCTCCATCTTGAACGTACTTTAATTCATTTACATTAAGTAAGCTCGTATTTTCGTATTTTTGCAGCATATTTCATGTATCTTAGTTAAAAGAAAAAAATACTACGAGCCGGTGAATAAAACCAACACTTGTAGACGAAGAATATAATTACCAAACAGTTTCGGTGGACACTGCCACCATCTTCAGTGGTCAAGATAGTGAGAGGGAGTGACATACTGACCATACAAGGGGTTCCTTTTTATGCGTGTGTGTGTGGAAGGGTGGGGTAAAGGTGAGGTGGGGTGGGGTAGATTGTAAGCGGGGATTAACCCAAGGGGGATTTTGGGGGGGACGTTACCGGACAGGTCAGGTGTAATTCCTATCTGACCTTACCTGTGTCGTAGCAGGAAGGGACATGTCTCTTCCTGCTACGACACAGGTAAGGTCAGATAGGAATTACACCTGACCTGTCCGGTAATGTCCCCCCCAAAATCCCCCTTGGGTTAATCCCCGCTTACAATCTACCCCACCCCACCTCACCTTTACCCCACCCTTTCACACACACACGCATAAAAAGGAACCCTTGTATGGTCAGTATGTCACTCCCTCTCACTATCTTGACCACTGAAGATGGTGGCAGTGTCCACCGAAACTGTTTGGTAATTATATTCTTCGTCTACAAGTGTGGGTTTTATTCACCGTCTTTGATTATCATGCAAGAGTGATTCATCCAGCCAATACTACGAGCTCTGTATATTTTCATAGCCCTTCTTCGTGACTAGCATCGTATTCTAGTTATCTATAGTTACAACTGAGCATTCAAGTTGGAGGGATCACAACTTTAAGCAATTACAGTAAACAAACAAACAAAAAGCAAGTGTCGTCCTCTTGACCTCTCGTCTTCGCAGGAATGCAGCGGTGGCGCCATCTTGTGCATGGAATGCGTGAAGTGCAGGCTCTTGAGTGGAAGGAGCACGGAGCCACGGGAGACAATAATATTCGCTAGTCAGCCAGTCTAGAAGCCTGGGACATTTTCCTGAAATAATAATAATAATAATAATAGAAATAACAACAAAACCAGTCATATACATAATTCAATACCTTAGTCACTCGATCTGTCCATTCCGCCCCTTCAGTACGAGGACACATTTCTGTAAGCTATTTTTTCTAACATGGGAGGTTCGATACGTTTGATTGAGCTTATCCATAAGACTCCTAAAGCTGAGTAAATGCCTCTGAAAGTTGCAAAATATAAAATATAAAACGTCTATATGATATAAAAACCTTTGTTCACCTCCAGGACTCGATCTGTGGCGCCTAGAACAAGTGCTGACGTCATGTTTACACTTTGCTACCTTTAGACGATTTCCTGGAGCTTAAAGAAACCCTCTCGGGATGATGGGACAGACACAATAACCCCTTCAGACGAAGAATGACTTAGTTACTTTGTTCTAGGTAACCGGACGTTTTATTCAGCTTAGGAGATCCCCTCGTAGTGAAGGGGTTGATGGTGACTGTATCTAACCCCTCCAGTACGAAATTTCTCTCCAGAGTTGAAGAAAATCGTCTGGAGGAAGAAAGATGAAAATGGAAAAAAGTGTTAATGTGGACAATGAGTTAGATAAGACTGGTTTGGTTAAGGTAGGGTAGGGATGGGACGGTTGTGGCAGGGTGAGGTAGCGTTGGGTCGGTTATGGCCGGGTGGGGTAAGGTTGGGTTAGTTTTGACAGGGAGGAGTAGGATTGGGCCGGTTTTGGCAGGGTGGGGTAGGATTGGGTCAGTTTTGGCAGGGTAGGGAAGGGTTGGTCGGGTTTGGCAGGGTGGAGTAGGACAGGGTTGGTTTTGGCAGGGTGGGGTAGGATCGGGTCGGTTTTGACAGGGTGAGGATAGATTGGGCTGATTATGCCGAGGTAGGGTAGGGATGGGTCGGTTATGGCAGAGTTGAATAGAGGTGGGTCGATTAGGGCAGGCGAGGGTAAGCATGGGTAGGTTATGGTTGCGTTGGGGAGGGCAGGATAGGTTATGGCAGGGTAGGATAGGGCTGGGTGGTGGTGGGCTGGGTAGGGTAGGGTAGGGCTGGGTAGGGTAGGGTAGGGCTGGGTAGGGTAGGGTAGGCTGAATCAGGGTAGTGTAGGGTACAGAAGAGTGGTGGGTATAACTGCCGTTTAGTTCCGTCATATCCAACGCCTATTTCGCTCAGTTATACTACAGTCTCATCAAATTTGGGGCGATTTTCTCTACGATTTTTGTTCTTCTCCACTTAGTTCAGTTCTTTAGTTCATTCATGACCCTTGGCTTTACTTTTTAATTATATTTTTTTTAATGTGGTGGAGCGCAGGTGCACGAGGCTAGACCACCATTAGTCCAGAATATTTAAGGGTAGGCCACCAAACTACGCCCTGGTAACGTCTACACGTCAAAACATCTGTCCACCTCTGTGACTTGAACTGCGGAGCGCTGGACGCAGAGCTCCCGGTCTGCGGATGTCACTTTTACACTTTGCTAGCTTCTGACGATATCCTACAGCTTCAGAAAACCCTCTTAGGATGACGGGACAGAATCATTTAACCCTTCAGACCAAGAACGATTTATTTACTTTGTCCTAGCTGACCGCACGATTTTATTCAACTTAGGAGATCCCCTGACAGAGAAGGGGTTGATGCTGGCTGTATCTAAACCCTCAAATTCAAAATTCCTCTCCAGAGCTGAAGAAAATCGTCTGGAGAAAGAATGAAGAAAACTGAAGAAAGTGTTAGAGTGAAAAATGAGTTAGATAAGATTGGTTTGGTTAGGGCAGGGTAGGGTTGGGTCGGTTATGCCAGGGTGGGGTAGGGTTGGGTCGGTTTTGGCAGGGTGAGGTAGGACTGGGATAGTTTTGGCAGGGTGGGGTATGACTTGGATGGTTTTTGCAGGGTGGGGTAGGATTGGGTCGGTTATGGCAAGGTGGGGTAGGGATGGGTCGGTCTTGGCAGGGTGGGGAAGGGACGGGTCGGTCTTGGGAGGGTGGGATAGGGACGGGTCGGTCTTGGCAGGGTGGGGTAGAAATGGGTCGGTCTTGGCAGGGTGGGGTAGGAATGGGTCGGTCTTGGTAGGGTGGGGTAAGATCGGATCGGTTTTGGCAGGATGGGGTAGGATTGGGTCGGATATGGCAGGGTGGGGTAAGATCGGGTCGGTTTTGGCAGGGTGGGGTAGGGATGGGTCGGTCTTGGCAGGATGGGGGTAGGATTGGGTCGGATATGGCAGGGTAGGGTAAGATCGGGTCGGTTTTGGCAGGGTGGGGTAGGATTAGGTCGGTTTTGGCAGGGTGGGGTAGGGATGGGTCGGTCTTGGCAGGGTGGGGTAGAGATGGGTCGGTTTTGGCAGGGTGGAGTAGGATTGGGTCAGAGTTGGCAGGGTGGGATAGGAATGGCTCAGTTTTGGCTGGGTGGGATAGGTATGGGTCGGTTTTGTCAGGGTGGGGAAGGGTTGGGTCGGTTTTGGCAGAGTTTAGGTTAGGTTTCGGTTGGTTTTGGCAGAGTGGGGCAGAATTGGGTCGGTTTTGGCAGGGTGGGGTATGATTAGGTCAGTTTTGGCAGAGTGGAGCAGAATTGAGTTGGTTTTGGTAGGGTGGGGTAGGGTTTGCTCGGTTTTGGTAGAGTGGGGTAGGATTGGATCGGTTTTGGCAGGGTGGGGTAGGATTGGGTCGGTTTTGGAAGGGTGAGGTAGGATTGGGTCGGTTTGGACAGAGTAGGGTAGGTGTGGGTCAGTTTTGGCAGGGTGGGCAAGGATTGGGTCGCATTTGGCAAGGTGGGGTAGAATTGGGTAGGTTTTGGCTGGGTAGGGTAGGGATGGGTCGGTTATGGCAGGGTAGGGTAGGATTGGGTCGGTTTTGGCCGGGTGAAGTAGGATGGGGTCGGTTTTGGCAGGGTGGGGTAAGATTGGGTCGGTTTTTGGCAGGGTGGGAAAGGATTGGTCGGGTTTGGCAGGGTGGAGTAGGACTGGGTTGGTTTTGGCAGGGTGAGGTAGGA
Organism: Coenobita brevimanus; assembly: GCF_032717465.1. Taxonomy (NCBI): domain Eukaryota; kingdom Metazoa; phylum Arthropoda; class Malacostraca; order Decapoda; family Coenobitidae; genus Coenobita; species Coenobita brevimanus. Next base: position 3,769,111 of record NC_137032.1, on the reverse strand, counting down.
TTGTGTCGGTCTTGACAGGGTGGGGTAAGGTTGGGTTGGTTTTGGCAGTATGGGGTAGGGATGGGTCGATTATGGCAGGGTAGGGTAGGGATGGGTCGGTTATGGCAGGGTAGAATAGAGGTGGGTCGATTACATGAGGTGGGTCGATTACTGAAATTCACAGAGAACTTTTGGAGATTTTATACACAGGATCCGAATCCGGATCCGGCCCCACCCCAAAATGTAAATAAATTCTTTCACGGCCCCTGGCCCACCCTTCCACCAGATTTCAATGAAATTCATTGAGAACTTTTGGAGATATCTTCTGGACAAACAGAGACAGACAGACAAACGTTAAGTGAATACATAACCTCGTTGGCAGAGGTAAATATACAGGGAGATTAAACACGAAGGAACAGGCGCTGCACCCGTACAATGACGACTTTGTAAATCAACAAATGACCAGAGTAATGTGTCAGTGGTAAGCGATGTAAGCTGTGCTAACATCATTCCCGAAGTATGTTCACGTGGTACATTAACAGTGCCTCATCCAAAGGTTTCTTTGACGATACTCTCTCTCTACAGAGCTAATTATTCTAGGTATATTACAAGTGCCTGATCCGAGAAAATTCTTTGATGATACTGTTTCCCTACAGAGCAAACTATAGTAATGAAGTCTATTCCAGGTACAATAACCGTGCCTCATCCAAAAGTTTCATTGATGATACTCATTCTCTACAGAGCGAATTACAGTACTGGACGTCTGTCCTATGCCCGATGTGGGATAAGTAAGTTTCTGAGACATTACTCCCATCAAGCCAGCAAATAGATGGCTTTATATTAAAATAAGCCAGTGTTATTCAATACAGAGATATATTACGGTGTGGAAAAGTTAATGCCACAAGGAAAAGCTAAAACTACAATCTATCAACACTTACCTGAATAAAATTATATGGTGTTAGCTTGAACTGAATAACAGCTCAGATTTGATCAGCAGATGCTTAATAGTGCTTTAACATTCTCAGGCTTTTTTGACTCACTTTAAGGTGATACAGTAGCCTGGCGTTAGCTGGCTTAGAATACTTGAGCTGTTCCGACTATGAGGGGATCAACTCTCTTATTATTATGGTAGCACTTTTGGGTACATTTATGCTGTTAACCATTTCAATAGAATGCCTTATTATTAGTTTATTTTTGCTGCCTCCAGACCATTTTACTAAACTTAGGAAAGAAATCTGGTATGGAATGGGTAAATTAAGGTTATATGTAACACCATCATTTGGAAATCTCTTTGTGCTAAACACAGTTATCTGGACATAGCAAGAATAAAGAATGAAAGACGTACTCGGGATAAAGGGATTGACTCATGATTTTCTTCAAAGATTATCCCTTTCCTACAATAACGTTCTTCCTTCACAGCTTCAGCTAAATGACGCACTCTTCTTTTTTTTCATTATTGCCACTTTCAGACAGTTTTATGTAAGTTTGGAAATGAATGATTAAAAATAGTGTGGAGCCGCTACTAGTAGATCATATGGCGCCAAACCCCCAAAAAATAATAGTTGTTTACAAGAACAAAAGTATGACCAAGAAATATAATTATAATCTGCTTACAAGACTGAACAGAAATAGTAATATCTGCAGGTAAAATTAACTTTAAAACCTGAAGGAAGCCCGCCCTCTTCAAAAAAATTTAAAACACAAACTGACAGTCATTGATCCTTCTAAGCATGGAAGAGATATGTACTCTTACCATCTGCCCCCATGTGAATGTGTAGAACCTACAATGCAGGTTCCTCTGACTCCGACACTCGACCAGCAAATGACGGATAGTAAGGGGACCCAGGCAGTCATCACAATATAGCCAGGTCCCCGACACATCAGGGACCCGTGAGTTTTCATGCACGCCCAATGCAAAGCCTAACAAACGCCATCTCCAACCACCGAGGCATTGAGGGGAGCGCTCTCGATGAAACTACTCTCTGTGTAAACTCCTTTAATATTAAAATCATTATCCCACCGTCTTTGCCAACAAGAAAGAACTGCAAACATCATGGAAGGACTAATATCAGAGGGTCGTCGAGACGATGTGGCTCTTGCCACGGTATCTGCCTCTCAGTACCCACCACACCATGTGTAGAAACTCCCCAAAACTGAAGCAGTACACTTCTCCTCTGAATCTAGAAAAACCATTCTAGAACCGCAAGGACCAGGGGATGACTCAAGACATTCAAGGGCCAATAGGACGCTGTGAGTTGCTAAAAAAAACTTTAAGGAAATGTCTTTGCATCCTAAAATCAGTTTAAGGGCAAAAATTATTGCAGTCAATTCTTCAGTAAAAACAAACATTCACGGGAAGACTTCAGCCCCTCACAAAATTTGGAAGTATCACTGCAAACCCAACACCATTGTTCAACTTCGAACTGTTTGTATACAAAGATAGTGCCCCTGTGAATGAACTGATGTTTCCCCAAAAAACTGATGAAAGGTCTGCGAAGTTATTGAAGACTTAGTGCCCCCAATATCGCTGCAGAACTCCACCTTCAGAAGGAACCATGGAGTGATCCTTGAGACCTGAACAGGGTAGACAGGCACTGCAAAGGCTTAAGTCCCCCATAATCTGCCTGACCCTGTACCAAAAGGAAGGTGAAGCTTTGAACTGAAGAAATGCCTGCTGTGACACACAAATACCTGTGACAATTCCATTGTCAACAAATGATTAATGAGTTGCACTGCAGATGTAGGGGAGGAATTCCAGCTTCTACTAACAAGTTATGAATTTGGGAGAACCAGAAGGTATAACCATGTCGTAAACCATCATGATGCACGGGATCGAGAGGTTTTATGTCGACACACACTACCAGTTTAATTCATCTCTCAACCATAGGAGGGTCTAGATCCTACTAATGCTGTATACAGGTGCAATAGTGCCTACCGATCAGAATCCCACGAGGTGTATGACAATACGTTCAATAAATTCATTGCCTGCATACAAGATAATCTTCGGAGTTTCAAATGCATAACCCCAGTCAGACGCTTCATTTTTGTCACGTATTTTGTATTCTTGATATTTTATGAGTTTTAGGGTATGCCAGGCGAGCTACCATACACAGACGTTAAAAAAAAACTATGATGATTAAATTTCATCATGATGTAATCTATCTGACACCCAAAGTCTGTGGAGTGGCTAATATACTGCCATGTTTAGGACCGACGAATGATGATCTTGGGGTCAGAATGGGTCCATTTAGGCCTGGTTTGCATGTAAAACCGATGACATTATATAATTAACAAATTCAATTAAAGTAATTGCTCTATTATATAATCACTTTGATATATGGTAACATTTTATACGGATAAGATACAAACAGTAAATCATCAGTGGGGTCCTCGATTTTCATTATTATAATTTGATAATGAGACGTTTCTCTAACTCAGGCGTTTGTACAACCTCCATTAACTTTTCACTAATACGTGGTTCTCGCCAACTTATCTGGAGGCAGCAATAATATAGCAATAATAAATGTTCCAAACTGTACACCATCAGAGTCAAGGGGTAAAGGTTCACAGCAGACAGATATTTTGAAAGCCAGTGTTCCATGCAATCCTTACCTTATTCTGCTCTGGGGTAACCTTAGACAGCAGCAGCATAGCACGTACCAACCAGAATATTGTAGTTATGTTCTTATGTTGCTATGCTGGTGTGGGTCGATTCTGTTCTTCGGGTGGCCGATTTTCAATCTGTAAAATATGTCTTGGATTACTAAAGATTGTGGTATGGTAATAATAATAATGAAAATAATAATAATAATCATCATCATGATCATCATCATAATAACAACAACAATAATAACATTATTATTATTATTTATAATAATAATAATAATAATAATAATAATAGATGGGGGTGAACTGAGGTGGAGATGAAACAAGGAGGAGGACTGGGGGGGAATAAGGCAGGGGGGAGGGGGGAGGCAGAGGTGGGTGTGAGCAAGGTATGGGAGTGAGGTAAGGATGAGTGAGCTGCGGATAGGTGGGAGGCAGGGATGGGAGTGAGAAAGGAGGGGTGAACGTATGGAATGGGGGCATGGCTGGGGTGAGGGGTGGGGTTATAGCTGGGGTGAGGGGTGGGGTTATAGCTGGGGTGAGAGGTGGGGGTATGGCTGGGGTGAGGGGTGGGGGTATGGCTGGGGTGAGGGGTGGGGTATGGCTGGGGTGAGGGGTGGGGGAAAGGCTGGGGGAGTGGCGGGGGAAAAGCTGGGGTGAGGGGTGGGGGTATGACTGGGGTGGAGGTAAGGCTGGGGTGAGGGTGAGTAGAGGGGTGGGGGAGAGGTAAAGGGGTGGGGAGAGGTAGAGGGGTGGGGGAGAGATAGAGGGGAGGGGAGAGGTAGAGGGGTGGGGGGAGGTAGAGGGGTGGGGAGAGGTAGAGGGGTGGGGGGAGGTAGAGGGGTGGGGGAGAGGGTGGGTGGTAGGGGAAAGGCAGAGGGGTGGGGGCGAGGCAGAGGGGCAGGGGCGAGGCAGAGGGGTAGGGGCGAGGCAGGGTGGTGGGGGAGAGAGGGTGGTCGGGGAGAGGCACGGTGGTGGAGGAAGCCAAAAGGTGGGGGAGGCAAAAGGGTGGGGGAGTGTCAAGGGATGGGGGATAGGCAGAGGGGTGGGGAGTGAAGCATAGGGGTGGGGGAGTGAGGCAGAGGGGTGGGGAGTGAGGCAGATGGGTGGGGGAGTGAGGCAGAGGGGTGGGGAATGAGGCAGAGGGGTGGGGGATGAGGCAGAGTGGCTAACAACGAAGACCCCACGTTACCTTCCTCACACCGCCCCATCACACTCCTCTGCACCCCCTCCAAAGTCACTTAACGACTGGTACTACAACTATACTCGTTCCACGGAGTCTGATGCACTGATTTTGTCAGCTGAGGACAGGTGGATCTGGTAACACTGCGCGACGTACTCGGGCGGTGATTGGTGGATTTACGTTGTGTTTGAATGTGCACCAAAGTGACTTTGTATTTCAACCAAAGCCCTCATTGATTTGTAAGATACCGGAATATACAGATACAAATTAAAGCAATGATATCTTTAATGATAAATATGTGCCTTTTAAATTACTAGAAATAAACCTGAACGACAGTGATAACAAAAAGTAAATAAAGTAGCGACGGGACGCATGCGGACAAGTCAGCGACTGATTTAAATTCATTTCAATATCTCTGATTCTGTTTATACTGCACGCGGTTTTATTATAGCAGCATATTTCAACTAATATTTTCTCATGGAATTTGCTTTTATCTTACTTTCCTTTCATCCACCATTAACAAAAATTTCGTTTCATTCTGTAATGATGTAATCCATTACTTTCCTGGCTCTTTGTCGAGGGGCCAGAGATATATGCTTGAGGATGCATTGTGACCAGGGATAGGGTGTCCGTCTGTATGTCTGTCTCTTATGATACAAAAATGTTAGGGAAAATCAAAAACCAAACTTATTAATGTAAGAAATAATTTTACTGAATCTGACTATGAATACAAACAAATGCAGATTTTTAAAGCTACTGTTACCTATGAAGGTGATGAAAATGTGTAGGTACACTGTATGTATTGAGAATAGAATAACATGTATTGGCCCCAGTGAGGTGTGTGTGTGTGTGTGTGTGTGTGTGTGTGTGTGTGTGTGTGTGTGTGTGTGTGTGCTTACACAAATCATAATTATTAGAAGCTAAGCTAAGCATATCTAGGGTAAGGTTGTACAGTATAGTGGTAGATGAGGTAATGAAGGGCATGGTGTAGACTGTAGACTGACATTGTGTAGCAGTGGTGGGAAAAACATTCGTGCCTACACAGGACCTCGGGACCACCTTGCTATGAACGTCTAAATTCCCGCCATAGTCGCTGACTTGTCCGCATGCGTCCCGTCGCGACTTTATTTACTTTTTGTTATCATTGTCGTTCAGGTTTATCTCTAGTAATTTAAAAGGCACATATTTATCATTAAAGATATCATTGCTTTAATTTGTATCTGTATATTCCGGTATCTTACAAATCAATGAGGGCTTTGGTTGAAATACAAAGTCACTTTGGTGCACATTCAAACACAACGTAAATCCACCAATCACCGCCCGAGTACGTCGCGCAGTGTTACCAGATCCACCTGTCCTCAGCTGACAAAATCAGTGCATCAGACTCCGTGGAACGAGTATAGTTACACCTCACACCCCCCTAGCCCCATCACAACATGGTTTTAGGCCACTACACTCCACGAACACTCTTCTTACAGCCCTTACACAGAGAATCTTTGATGGCATGAATTCAGCTAGGCCACCACACGGAACACTCCCATTCACACTAGACATTAGCAAAGCTTTTGCTGCCATCCCCCGCCACAACTTGGGGATTCAAGTGGACAAGGATTTAACATTTCACAAGCAAGTCACAGCCACAGTCAAGAAGGCCAACAATGTTTTGGGAGTAATAAGGACATTTACACATCTGGATGGTCAGATCCTGGTCAGACTGTATTGCTCAATGGTTAGACCAATTTTGGAGTATGGTACTTCAATGTGGTCGGCGAGGTTTAAGATGGATTTGGATAGTTTGGAGGCGGTACAGGAGAGCAACTCGACTGATTCCTGAAGTTATTGGATTGGATTATCAAGGAAGACTTAGAGCGCTGGGGTTGTTTTCAGTGTACTACAGGAAGAAAAGGAATGACATGATTGTAGTGTATAAAATAATGAACGGCCACGTAAGAATTGAGAAAGAAATATGTTTTGAGCTCCACGACTCCAGCACAAGAGGACATCATCTTAAGTTGAAAAAACAGTTCTCAAGGCTTATGTAAGAAAATACTCATTCTCAAGAAGGATAGTTGATGACTGGAACTCTTTACCAGAAGATGTTGTGTCAGCCCCAAATATTGAGAGTTTTAAAAAGAAACTGGACTGTTTTTGGAAAGAGAGCATTTCTGAAATACCACATTGAAATAGTTATATACCGCAGTCCTGACGCCCTACCACCTAGTGTAGTATTAACGTAAAGGAATCTGGCATACAGGCACAAGCCTTTCAGCCAGACTACTCGGTATGAAGGTATGAACACAAATATGCACAGTAACAAAAAAAGATGGCTGGCAAACTACTTAGCAGGCATATGTGCACATGTAACATTTGCCTTTCAGTCTTCGAATATCAGGAACTTCACAAATGGCTTCCCCAAGGATCTGTTTTGTCCGCTACACTCTTTAACCTATACATGCACGACATACCCACACCCTACACACCATAGATACACATAGCTTCCTATGCAGACAACATAACACTTACATGTACACACCAAAATGCAAACAGCTGCACACATCCTCCAGCCTTACTTCAACACACTACACGAATGGTTCACCACAAACAGGCTCAAAATAGCCCCAGCCAAATCTACAGTGACCCTTCGCATAAACTGGACAGCAGAACACAGTTACATTCCACACCTCATCATAACACTCCCCTACCACACCCACACCCACACCCACCCCCACACCCACACCCACACCCACACCCACACCCACCCACACCCACACCCACACCCACACCCACCCACACACACACAAAATCCTTGGTGTAACACCCACACCCACACCCACCCACACACACACAAAATCCTTGGTGTAACACACAATACATCAATGTCATTTAAACATCACAAACATTAAAAATAAAATAAATAATTTAATACCAATACTCAGTGCCTTGAGGTAATTTGCCCACATATTTGGACACAACAAAGAAACCACCACCACAGTATACAAACAATATATATATGTTCAGTGATGAATTATGCAAGCCCTGCTTGGGCTCCTAACCTCACTAAAACACACTACAACACTACAGACCATACAGAACAAGGCCCTAAAAATAATCACAGGCTGCACAGCTACTACACCCACAGACCACCTACATCAAGAAACCAAAGTCCTCAAAGTCAAGGATCATCTAGACATGAGAGGTACCCAAATTTTCGCTTCAGCGTCCACAAACCCACAACATCCACTACACTACATGGCAGCACATCCACACACACACCAAGGAACATCAAAACAACACCCAGCACATGATATCATGCACAGATACTGCCATCTCTCCCCCCTCGCCCGCCTCAGACCAGCGTCCAGAAGCATATCCATTCTCACATCACTCGCCGCTCCATTCAGTCACTTAAAGACAACACACAGCTGCATGCATGGCCTCCTGATATCCACCCTTCTGAATCCTATCTCCCTCGTGAGGACAGGGTCCATCTGGCCAGGCTGAGATGTGGGCATCATCCAGCCTTCTTACGTTACCAGAAGAGGCTGGATGACTCCATCGCTGATACCTGTCTAAGATGTAACACAACACCCCATACTATTAAGCACATGATGGAAGACTGCATTGCACACAATCACCTACGCCATCAACACAACATATACTCTCTGAGAGCTCTGTGGGAAAGCCTGGTCTCGGCCGTTGTCTTCCTTAGGGACTCGGGGCTGTTTGGCCAGACTGCCTAAGGAACTACTACTACAACAAATTGCCCCCATGTCACCATATCCCCCACTGTCAGGCTGCCCTTCCCCCAGCCCTCACCATCCTCAGTCAAATGCTTCTACATTCGATCCTTTCACCTTGTTCTCGTCCTCTTCCTCCGTCCACCCTCTCCAACTCACTTTCCTAAGAAATCTCTCATTCTCCATTCTCGCAACACAGTTAAACCATTGCAGGGTACTATTAACATTTACCTGCACATCCATTTTAATATCACAGCACTCAAACTATCTTCATTGCTTGCCCCTATCAAGTTAGTGCCCTACCCTCCTCTCAGGCAACTTACATCCACTCCTCTTTTCTGACTTGTGTCCTCAGCCCCAGCTTCACTTTGACAATATATCTCACAATACTGTCGAGCAATGACTACTTTACTTTCATTCTCACTTCTATTCCTTGTTACTTCCCTCATTGCAATTACCATCTTAATTCCCTGTTCTACCCTTTCTTGTACTTCATCCCCTTACCCCATCGTTGCTCACCACACTACCTAAATTTTTAAAGGCACGTGTTTTCTCCATTTATTGACCATTCATCCTCGCGATGGAGTTCAAGACTCCATCACTCTGAAAGACCTTATTTTCACTCTGCTATATTTATTTCATATTTTGTTCTTTGCACCCACTGCCAAACTCTTATCATGCGTTACAATTCCCACTCATTTTCCGTCAACAGAACTGTGTCATTACCAAACAACAGTACAGACAATTTCCACACCCTACCCTCTGTCACGAAGTACACTGTAACATCAAGGAACTAGTGGGATGAAACCATTAGGACAATAGCTCACCTGTGATATACTGGTCTGCTCGGCCAGGCGAACCGAGGTTAAGGAATAAACAACAACCAACAATAACAACAACCACCCCCAACAACAAACAGCAGCAGCAACCAATAACAGCAGCAACCAATAACAGAAGCCAACAACGACAACAACCAACAACAACAGCAACTAACAATAACAACAGCAACTAACAATAACAGCAGCAACCAATAACAGCAGCAACCAATAACAGCAGCAACCAACGACAATAATAATCAACAGCAGCAGCAACCAACAGTCCCTACCAACCAACCAACCAACCAACCAACCATCATCATCATTAAACACTGCCATTTTTATCCTTCACTCATTTGTAGCCTTCCCTTCATCTTCCTTCCCTCCATTCACTCTATTTTACATTCACACTTTCAGAAAACATCTATTTTCTCCCAATTTACTCCACCTCTCCTCTCCTCTCCCCTGATCATACAACCCTACAACTCCTCTCTCATATCTACACACCCTCAGTCATTGCATTTCTGCTTCAGACCATTCTCACTAACTCCACTCCTCTCTTTACTGCACCTGTTTTCTCTCTCCTTTCAGTCTTTCCACTTTAGAGCAACTGCCTGTGCATGTCTTCTACCTCTGTTCATTCATCGCTTCCACATCCTCTTCCACGCCATGTTGGTCGACAAGCCACTCCCTTATCTCCTATCTATCTATCTATCTATCCATCTATCTATAGCCCGACGCCCTAATCCCGCAAAGGGTGGCCGCAGACAAAACGCCTCCAAGTCACTCTGTCACCCACCATTTGACTCCCCTCCCCCCAACTCACCCCCCCTCCCTCATATACCTCTCAACTCCATTCCTCCACCTCATCCTCGGTCTACCCCTCCCTCTCCCTCCCTCCACTTCACCTACATACACCCTCTTAGTCAGTCTTTCATTCTCCATTCTCTCCACATGTCCAAACCACCTCAGTGTATTTCTCCTAATCTTTTCAACCACAACCACATCTACCCCACAACGTTCCTTCACTTCTTCATTCGTCAACCTGTCCCTCCACGTCACTCCACATGCTCCTCTCAAGTAACTCATTTCCACTGCTCTCACTCTTGACTTGTTCCCCTCTTGCAAGGTCCACGCCTCGCTTCCATACGTCAGGGTAGGGATCACAATACCATCATGCAGTGACTTCTTAACTTCCATACTCACCTCCCTATTTCTCATCACTGCTTTCAGTGTACCAACAACCTTTCTTCCCTGCTGTACCCTTTCACGTACTTCATCCCCCAAAGTTCCATCCTTACTCATCACACTACCCAAGTACTTGAATGCACTCACATTCTCCATATCCTCACCATCCAACCTCACTGCACACTCTGTGACTTCATTCCTCTCAAACACCATAACTTTACTTTTGTTTACATTAACTTTCAGCTTCCTCCTCCTACACACTGTCCCAAATTCATTCACCAAACCTTGCAACTCCCATTCATCTTCACTCAACAATACTGTATCATCAGCAAACAGCAACACCGGAAGCTTCCAAATCTCACCCTCATTCATTAGGCCCAGCCCCACATCCACTGCCCTACCTTGCACCTCCTTTACAACCCCATCCATATATATATTAAACAGCCATGGAGACATCACACAACCCTGTTTCAGTCCCACATTGAGATCAAAGAACTCACTCAGCTCACCATCCACTCTACTATTCTCTTTTTACTCCAACTTGGCCTAACACTGCCCTGTTTCCATGTTTAATTCCGAGATGCGGCAGATTAACACCAGAATATTACGCTAGTCACGAAAAAGTGCTATGGAAAGGATGTAGAGCCATAGCGTTGTCCTATTCCACCTCAGTGCTACGTGAAATAAGCCACAAAAGGACGAATATCTGGGCCAAGTTAAGGTAAAATGAGTATAGCAAGTACAGATCTACTCATTCGATCATCCACACATACTGTATACAGAATAAATCGATGCCTCAATTTCGATCATCTTGCCTCCCATCCATATTCCGCTTCATGTACATACCAGTATTCGAATCATTGTGTCTGGAGAAGGCATTGGTTATCTCCGAATCCTTTCTGGCACAACGTCCATCAAGGCACTAACATTCACATGCACTTCAAACGGTGCATCCACCTGACCAACCAGTCGATCTATTTTACAATTCCCCACTTCACCATTCGTATCGGGAAAAAAAAAAAAAAAAACTACCAAGCTTCTTCAAGCATGCTCTGTATTTTAGAAATACGCCTTTTTATCACTCGATCCTGTGTTGAAGCATGTGCGTACAGTCGCTCGTGTTTGCGTTCCTGTTTTCATTCTTATTCATACCATCCTCGAACCACAAGGAAAAAGAATGGAGGCAACTCAATACGGTTCGTGAGGAAGAACGCAGGCAGCCTCTTTGAAGTAACCGCCCTCCTCCTGTCTCCCAGGTCCCCCACCCCAACCCTGCCGCCTCCTGTGGCGCCACCACCTGTTCTGTAGTAAACTTGCTTCGATTTCAGAGGTCTACCAATGTCTGGTTCACGGAAGGGAGGATGGACATCACGATGGTTTTCTGTTCATTGATAGTTAATGGGGAAGCTGATAACAATGACATGCTAAATTGTTAACTGTTGCATGGTTCGTGATGCGAAACTAAACCACTCATGAAATCCGTGTCATTCATAATAACTGCCATTATGTAGAGGGTGCATTGTGTGACAGTTTTAAAAACTTACCATACTCATGACATGCTGTTATAAGTATATTTTCTGGCGAAACATGGCTTATACTGTATAGTTACCACCAATAACTGCGCACAGCGGCAATGATCACGACGTTCGGTTCGTCCTAGCGACCGAACGAAACCTGAGTTCCATACATATCAGTGTTACCAGATGCGGAGAGCAAATATTATTCCATCTCGCTGGTGGACGGGGTGTTTGATATGTCCGCAACTGTACAATAATATTGCCTCATACAAAAGTTTCTTCGATTATATTCTTTCTCTACGAAGGGACTTAAATTATTGGGAGTTTATTCCCGGCCCGACGTGGGACAAATAGCTTAGGCATTACACCTGCCACGGCAGTAAATAGACGGCTGCATTTTAAAATCAGCCAGTTTTATTCAGTAACGAGCAATATTACGATGCGGAAAAAATATCACAAGGAAAAGTAAAAAAATATTATCTATTAATTCCAGGCTCCTATGACTCAGCTGAATAAAACTATGTGGTGTTAGTCTGAAAAGAACAACTGTGCTGGTTCGATCAACACAGGGTTAATAGTGATTTAACCCTCAGTTATTTTTACTCACTTCAGACTGGTAAAATAGTCTGGCGTTAGCTGGCTTAGAATACTAGGGCTGTCCCAACTACGAGGGGATCAACTTTTTTATTGTTATGGTCGAACATATAGGTATATTCTTGCTGGTAACTATTTCATTGCAATAAAACATTTTTATCTTATTTTTGCAACCTCCAGACGATTTGTTTTAAAGAACTCTTGTATAGAAGGGGTTAATGAAGGTTATATGGAACTCTGCCAGTTGAAAAAATCTCCTGTGCTAAATACAATCGTCGGGAGATAGCAAGAATAAAGAAAGACTTCCTTGGGATAAAGGGGTGAACTTCACTAAGATGACGTTTTTCCTTAACCGCTTCAGCCAAGTGATGCAGCAGTTTTATCATTCTTACACCTCCAGACAATTCTATTTAGCTCAGGAACTGAATTACTGTTAAAAAGAATATGGAGCCGCAATAGCATGTCATATGGAACCAAGAACACCAAAAACTGATCAAAGCCGTTTACAAGAAAAGAAGTAGATCAAGACATAAAAGAATATTATAATCTGCCTACAGGAATAAACAGAAAGTCATATTAGGAAAAAGAAATTAACTATAAAGTGTATGCACTTAGATATAACTACGACAGTACTAAAGATTTATTTTAAAAAAAAGTATTGTGCAATTAAATTTACTTGTTAGGTTTCTGGAATGGCATCACGGGTAGCAAGGTTGAGGGAACAAATCTGCCTATTATACGGAAATAATTTTGATGGGGTGGAGGCGGTAAGTCAGTGTCATTTTCTCAAAGGCTTTCGATATTTCTTAACATCTTTTCTTAGCGATTCATTCTGCATATTATACCTGGATATTCTCTTGCATGTCGTAGATGGAAATTACGTCGATAATAGAAGGATATAACAACATAGAAGAGAATGTGTATTTTGAAACTCATATTGCTAAGAAGTGTAAAGAAACCTCCTATGCTACCTAATTTATGGACACAAGACGGGCACCATAAGGCCAATGCTATCATTATAATGCGTATGCTAAGCTAGCGATCAGGACAAGCATTAAATTCTAATAATAATAATAATAATAATAATAATAATTAATAATAAATAATAAAAATAACCAACATAATAAAACAAAACAACAACAACAACAATAATAATAATAATAATAATAATAATAATAATAATAATATCTGGATAGGGTTAGTACTGCCAAATAAAGCACTTGTATATACATTTTCATCAACCGGAATAAACTAGTATATATTAAAAACTTAAAAGAATTAGAATCTTATTAGATAATTCACACGGCTCTAATCTCACAGGGAAGTGTAAACACCTTCCTCTCAGTGCAGTTATTTGTGAATGCCGACAACGAATTATCAACCCGTAGTTCTTCACTAAATAAGCACGACATTGACTGCACAGTGTTGTAGTATGCATTAACATACCAGGAATTAACAAAAAGATCGTCCGGTGTTAACGGAAATAAAATACTCGGGATGGGGGTAGTGATTTTTTTTTTTTTTTTTTTTTTTTTCCGTCGTTATCGAAACCCAGAAAAAATTAGTGGTCCACAGTCCTTCAGTAAATAACTATTTCCATAGCCTGAAAGATTTCGACGGATAAATAATGTAACATACAACTTAAATTATCAACGTAATGGGGTTATATACTTACCCCACCTGCTCTGTCAACCAGCACACCCTTCCTGTTTGCACACCAGTGAGAGACTGACGCAGGCAGGCGGGTAGGGGTTCACAGGGTTCGAAGACGTCCAGTAAACTCGACTCGGGAACGTTCGAACCAGTGACTGTATAAACCTTTGGCTGAGTATTTTCCACATGCATTTTATTTCAGGTAACGTGGAATACCTTTACAATGACAAAAAAGAAATTACGGGCACCAAAAATGTAAACAGTAATTAAAAGTCCTACCGAAAATGAAGACCTTATCACATTTTGAAGGTGGGCTGTGAGTTCGACTTGGAGACGTTCGAGTCAGTGACTGAGGCTTTCCTGCATCTATTCCTGAACGATTTATTTTACATCTTACACCATCCATCCACCCATTATCCAGTTCTTTATTGCATCTTTTTCAAAAGAAACGGAAGGACCCAGGGATAGGCTGCCCAATGAAGCATTTTAAAGGAAGGGCGGGCTTTTTCCATGTCGAAGCAACATTATTAGACCAATTAACCCAAACCTTCCCTAGAAGTCATGGCCTAATTATATACAAAGGAGCACGAAGGCATAATCTAGCGCCTAAATTTTTTTTTAACACTGCAACTGTTAGATTTGATGAACCTGCATTCCACATTACACTGTAGTCAGTAACAATATAGAAATGCCAGACATGTTCTATCATCATCACATACTTCAAAAATAATCCACAAAATCTGGGGGCTTGTCCACGCATTCACGTTCTCGGCCACATCTGGTTGGAGTGCCTTAACCTACTAGCCTACCAGGCATCCGTTTGTTCAGTATTAATAAGGGTAATGAAAGGCAATGTTTTCTCGTAGTTATAATATGGACGGACTCTCAGTGTTTTATGAGAAATGTTCATAGCTTAACCTCTTCAATCCGATGACGTCATTTCTTCATTTTATTCATGCTATTCCCAGACGATTTCATTCAGCTTAGGGAGAGACGTTTTAAGTTGGAGAGGTTAGACACAGCCATCTTTTATCTCTCCACTAGTCTCCCACCCAAGCTGAATAAAATCGTCCCGAGACAGCAAGAATAACTCAAGAAAACCCACCATCGTCTTCAAGGAGCTAAGGGATATTAGGCGTCAACATCAACATGATTGTACCGATTGATATTGTGCAGGAGACGCAAGTTCAGTCACCGCAAAAAGTCCTGGTCCCGTATTTTCAAACCCTCTTGCACTTAACCACCACAATTCAGACATATTTTTCAACTTGCTCTTGCTACTTCCAGACGATTTTACTCAGCTAAGGGGGGAGGATTTTCATGTTGGAGGGGACAGATACTGCTTTTATTCATGGGGTTTTGGCTGTACCTAAGCCCTCTAGTTCTATATATATATTTTTTATATCTAACTCCTCCTATTCTTAAAGCTTCTCTAAAGTCAGGTAAAGAAAATCGTCTGAATTTAGTAAGGAAATCGTCTGCATGTAGTACGAAAATCGTCTGAATGTAGTAAATCGTCTGCATGTGGTAAGCATATCGTCTACATGTAGTAAGAAACTCGTCTGAATGTAATAAGTAAATTATCGGAATGTAGTAAGCAAGTCGTCTGAATGTAGTAACTAAATCGTCTCACTATTAAGAAAATCGTCTGAATGTAACAAAAGGCAAAATATGCCGTGAGTGCTTAAGTTCAAGAGGGTTTGTGAATACGGCTTCTGCCTCTCTCTCTCTCCATGGTCTTCGAAATTCCGCCCGATGGGTCCTGATTTCACTGTCCATGGAGGAAGAGGAGACGCGACAGGACTTTTGCTGCCGATTGTACAGCCAGTGAAAAATCCATTGAGACCCGTTGTGCTTTACATTTCTAAAAACAATGAACCACAGGATATGAAATACTGCACTAGTTTGTCCTGTCATGATAAGTTTGCATTTTAACCACTTCACTGCGATGACGTGCTTTGCATTTTATTCTTGCGATCTCCAGGCGATTTTATCCAGCTTTCGGGAGTTCTCTAGTAGTTATAAAGACTATATCCAGCCATTCATTAAAAAATTCCCCCTGGATTTGATCACACTCGTCTGAAAATAAATTACGTCATCGCACTGAAGGGGTGAAGGATGTCTCGCTGCTTCTTCCCCTGACTGCACAATCTTGCTTTTCGTATATCGTTACACACCCTTCATTATTGACAAGGCTTTTCGTGCTGTGCAAAATATATAGTTAACTTTGTTTATATATCTTTCTATATATATAATACTTAACATATAGTAATATATCTATGTATATACCTGTATATAATCATTACATGAATTATAATCTACCTGTAATATATCATGAGAAGGCTCAGTGTCTACTATATATATAAGTCGTATATATATATATATAACAAGAGTATAGCATTCATTTACTAAGGTTGCGTTACCTCTAATAGTACAACTTGAACCTCTTTAGCCCTAGAACGTCCAACTTTATTTTATTCTTGACACCGTCAAACGATTCTCAAGGTAACGGAGAGGCTTCTGGAACAGGAGGGGTTAGATACAGCCTTGATTAACCCGTACGCTACCTGAGGGCTCTCCCAAAAATAAAATCGCCTCGTATCAGCAACAAGAAACCACGCACACACAAAAAAGAAGTCAGGGAAGTGAGCTGCTCGACCCCTTATGTATGAACAACCATTTCTCTATTATATTCTTGCTCTCACCTCACGAATTAATTCTGTTAAGGAAAGCCCCCTCGTAAAAAAAGAAAAAAAAAGGTGGTAATGAAGACTACAGGCTAATTCCCCCAGTCCTCCCATTCGACAAGTCTCTCTTAAGCTGAATAAAATCGTCTGTCATGGCAAGAATACAGTAAACACCTCGTAGTGAAGAAGTGGTAGGCAATATAAAAAAACGCATGCAGATTATGCAAAGAAGGTGAATATCAACGTGGAGGCAACGTTCGGGTTTCTGAGGTGGATGGGTCATGTGGCTGGGGGGAGGAGGGGGAGACAGAGAACAGGTGTAGCAAATCAAGCAATACTCTGAGGTGGGTTTGCCATGTGGAAAGTGAAAGACTCGCTAGGAGAGTGTGTATGAGTGATATGGATGACAGCAGAGGAGAAAATAAAAAGTGAGACTGATCGCGAGGGCCTGTGAGAATGAGGAGAGAGAGTCGGAGACAATAAGAGACAGTACACGGGTAACACTCGGAAGTGGATCAGTCAAATGAAGCGAGTGAAGAGTGGTAGATTTTACTAGAAGAGTCTGTGGGGATGTGTTGGCTGGGAGGAAAAGGAAAGGGTGACCGAAACGAGAGAAGTGTACTGTATAGCGAATTATGTAAATTCTGTTGTGGACTGGCCAAGAGCAGTGTGAAAGATTGGCTGGCATGTGGAGTGTGTGGAGTGTGAGAGACTGGCTCCCAAGCGGCCTGTGTGGAATGTGAGAGATTGGTTGTCAAGTGGAGTGAGTGGAGTGTGAGAGACTGTAAATGTGGTGGCTGGGAGAAGGAAGCCAAGAACAGGGTAAGGCGATGTGGTGGCTGGGAGAAGGAAGCCAAGAACAGGGTAAGGCGATGTGGTGGCTGGGAGAAGGAAGCCAAGAACAGGGTAAGGCGATGTGGTGGCTGGGAGAAGGAAGCCAAGAACAGGGTAAGGCGATGAGGGTACTGTGTCGTGGAACAGTTCCGGACATAAATACTGATTCATCTCCGAAAGAAAAATAACGAGACACCGAGCGATGACTTTTGGAACTCAGTGATGCGATCGTTACAGGCCAAGAAACTTTTCAAAATATTATGCTAGAGTTTCAAGATTGTTTGGTTAAAAAGTGGAGCAATATTCTTTTCCTCAACTGTACGTGCTGAGGTGAGGCAGAAAATGATGGAGGTCCTTTTGTAGAGTAGGACAGACTGAAAGACACACGGTGTCAAACAGACTGACAGACAGACAAATAGATAGGTAGAACTCTCCCAGCACTTCCCAAGTCTGTTCCCATGTCACCATATAATTTTACATCTGTCCTGGAATTATGAAAAATAATAATTTTAATCCTTTCTGACTTAAGTGAGGGATATGCATCAGTCAAAGGATGCTAACTAAATCCTACAGTACCCCCATAAAAATGCCCCTTTTTTTTTTTCCATCTTATTTTATTTTTGCTACCTTCAGGTGATTCTACTCCGCTTAGCCTCTATTATGTTCAGTATCCCTCTTGAGCATGGATAATGATTTAAGCCAGTGTTCAGTACGGCATAGGTGGCTTCGTAACATTTCTCCCTTAGTGGCTACTTTTGCATAGTTCATTTTAACATCCTCTTGCACGTTAATTAAGTCATTTTAATATCGACAAAGTTTGCATCAGCAACATACAAGAAAATTTTTAGGTGTAATGTGCTGAATAAAGGAAGATGTGTTACGAACCCCCAAAGTCACTTCTAATGCGATTCAGAGTTCATCTGTCTACATTGTAAGTTTTTGAGCTCTTCTTCACCGTGCTTCGACATAACGCTTCAAAACTTAATTGTGTATGGCAGTCCTTATGCTCAGACCTCCCCTACAGTGCCACCCAGTACACAACAGTGCCTTTTAAAAGTATAGTCGTAGTACACCTGCCGTCAGGGAACTTGTCTCTTAAGCTCCGGCCTCTTCCTTAAGTCGTGGCCTCAAGTCCATGGCTCCCACTCTCCTGGCAGTGGGTAAGGGAGGGCTGGGCTTATGAGACAAGTGGCCTGGCGGTGTGTATTGTGAATTCCCTTGCATGTTATGGCACAAAACTTAACTCGAACATCACTTGCACTCATTTGACATGTCCAGCTGTCGAATAATGGCATCTTGGGGGAATCCACTGCATAAGTTTGTAAAAATAACAATGCCAATACTAAACATAGCTAAACAATGGGCAAGGAACTATTCTTAGAGATGAAGAATGCATATTCCATAAGTTGCAAAATATACAGTCTGAGGTCTATTATAATAGCCTAGTAATTCATCAGCAAGAATACAGTCGTGGTCAACGGCTCCTTTCTACTGTCAATTATGAATCAATCTTTGATGAATATGACTGCCTGGTATTAGCCAAAATATTATACTAACAGCTGTCCCAATCAGGAGGTTTTGCTGAGCTGTATTAAAACCAGTCTGTGTCAAAACCGGGAGACCTTAGTAGACTCGAAATTAGTGTTTCAAAATCAGATTCTGTCAGAACCCAAAGAGACCTGACTTACTTCATAACCAATTTTCACTAAAATCAAGATAAGTCAAAGCCACATCGTCAAAACTTTCCTGTGTCAAAATCATAACTGTGTCATTGTCTAAGAAAACCTTGATAAAGTAATAAAGAAGTAGAGAGATTTAAATTTCTCTTCATTACTTTGGAATCCAATATTTTAAAGTAATTTTTGGTCGTTGCCACAATGAAGAAAGAAAACTAAATCGATCTTTCCAGGCACAGAACAAAATGATCTGATGACAACCTACAAATTTTGTTTGCTACAGCCAGACAATTTCATTTATTCTACGAGAGACCCTTTCGAACTGAGAAATTTATGAAGATGACACAAAGGAACAACAGAAACGGAGAGGCACGACACGTGATATATATACGTCACCTTGCAGTTATTTCTCTTTTGTAACAGAAATTTATTCTTCCTCACAGAAGGAGATATTGGATATTTCTGCATTCTTCTCTTTAGTCATCCCTGTGATGATGATGTTAGTTACGCCATGGAAATTGCTGTAGGGGTTTGTTTCTGGATCAACGTCCAAGCCAACAGCTCCTTGAACCATCTCGAAACTGTGCCAGACCTTAATGAAACCCTTGTCAGATTAAAATAACCACTTTCGTGTAACCCCCATCGAGGTGTTGGGGCTGGAGGTTAGGCTGCCATCATCCAGAGCATTTATGAGTTAATGACTGGCCTGTGCCCCTAATAAAGCTTCATGATTGACAAACTCCTCAGAATTCGAACTGTTGCCTATTGCAATGCCATTACTGCGATTGGTGCCAAACTAATTTATGATATACTGAAACAGCTTTTATTGTGTTTAACCCTCTGACTGGGATATATGGATTTCGTAACATTCTGGCCAATGCGAGATGATGTTCATCACTCTGGAATAATTTACGTTAGTACAATGGTTAATTTATGTTAGTACAATGGTTAAACACAATGTCGATTTCCGTTGACAAGGAAAACAATGTCATGTCTGCTATTCCAGCGTATGACAGACGATTTTATTCACTCAAAAAGGCATCACTGCAGCCAAATGATTAATGTCTTTGGGACTTCAGGTGTGTAGAGGAACTACTGACCACAACTGTACACAAGTGAGCACCCCATGGGGTTCACCTAAAGGATACAATTGCTACTCCAGTATTACAGTGCGTGTTACATTGAGCTTTGTGCGTTGGTTACCATATATAGCTTTATAAACACTGGTCACTGCTCAGTTCACAGCAGATGCTTCACACTGATACCTTCTTTAAATTTCTTAACAAAAAATGCAGTCAATGATAAGCCGTGTTTCTACTCTGTTGGTGATGTGGTTTACACTGAAGATTTCTGTATTTGAGGATTGGGTATGGACACTACAGTATAGTTAGGTAACTGACTGGATGATTGAATGTTGCATATTTGTTATAAAATGACTGGTTGTCTGGGTGGTTGACTGGGTATCTGATTGTGTAGCTGACTTGGAAAAGGCTTTGTGATTAAATGGGCATTTGGTGTTGTGAAGACTATGAGGTTCAGTTAGTGCAGACTGTGAGACTGTGGTTAAATGAACATTTGAAGTAGTGAAAGTTATGTAGTTAACTGAAGAAGACTGGCTGAATACATGACTGTGTGGTTACACACACACACACACACACACACACACACAAATTGTTCAGGGAATAAAGGTTTTGTACCATTACCAAACTGAAATGTAATATCATTGTGAAATGATCAAAAGCATGTGGAATTTCTGATGCACGTGAATTTTGTAGAGTGACAGAAAAATGATAACATCTAGTCCCATAATAACCCCTGCCAGGTGTAGGGCCTAAGTATAGGATATTGTAGAACAGAACATAAAACGCCTATGCTCCTGTGGCATAATATGATCAACAAGCCTTCAAGTGCTGCTAAGGAATTCAAATCGATGCACACACGGCATCTTAGACCACTAGACCACTAGGCATTTGGTAGAGAGATTGGATGTGAACGTCTGGGCTTAGTGTACAATGTCAATGATATCTTTGTCAAAGTAAAGCAGTTACACAAACTACCTGACACGTCTATAACAGAGTTGGTGGAATACAGGGCTACTGAACAGGGGTATAATATACAGCTGTGGCCAATAGTTCCTTTAGATTCATACAGTCCTTATGTCCACACTCTCCCAAAACCTAGTTACAATCTTTTGCCTTGCTACATAGAAAACATTTAACTGTGTTGACACAATGTCAGAATCCACTAGACTGTCTCAAATCCTTTTCAAAGCTTATTACACTGCCTCATAACATTGTCATATTCTATGACAGTCTCAAAACTATGTCAAAAATTAATACAAAGCCTGACACTGTTACACTGTCTTGAAATGTTAAAAGCCTGTTAAATTGTCTGAGACGTTTTTAAAAAGTTCAGATCTATTACACAGTCTTGAAACAGTATCATATTTTTCCATAACTTCAAAACAGTGCATAAAAACTGTACACTGTCTGAGCTTCTTACACCATCAGGAACCCGTGTCACAACCTAGTGAGACCTTGCTAAATAATTCAACTTTAATCAGGAAGGTTGGAATCTCGCTTCACTACTTTGGAACTCCTTTAAATTCAAGGAATTTTTGACCGAGACTGTACAGTTTTCGTCTAATGCTGGAGGTCCTATAGTATATCCTGGTATATAGTACGTAACCTGAGGGAATCAATTACAATATGAGATGCAATTTCACAACGTGAGTTCTTGCAATTCTGAAATGTGTGGACTAGAAATCTTAATAATATTTTTTTCATACAAAATTAGATTGCTATAAAAAAAAAAAAAGTACCGTATATACTGTGATCACGAAGGAAGTAATACTTCCAATCACATCCGTAAAAACGTTTCTGACACTGATTCACAAACCTGGGATCACATCCCAGATGCAACAGTCATTTGTTTCTGTAGGAAGGGCAAGGAAATTAGAGATCAGAGTCTTCCTACATCTTTTATCGTTCCTGCAAAAGCAAATAGCATTTACAAGAGGAATTCTACTATGTTAGTTTGACAATCTATGTCTGTTTGAGGGGACGTGTATGTGACGTGACCCCCTCCTACTTTTGTGCTATCTTGCCCCTAGTCTCGATCCTTCCTACACCAAACACAAGGTGGTCTGTACATTGCACCCCCTTCTGGAGGTATTCTGTGTTGCAGGGACAGCTCAGTTTGTTGGTGTATGGTGCACAAGCATTATGACTGCTTCATGAAACTACTAATTATGATATTAATGTAAAAAAAATGCTGACTACAAAACATGGACAGGGTCATGGGAAATTGAAACGATGCAGGGCAAACAACGATGATGCCGACTGACCCATCTCCACAACACAAGAACTCGCCAGCAAAGAGGCAAATGGATGCCATACACAGACCACCTTGTATACTGCAAAATTAGATATGATGACGACAACGACGACGATAATGATGATAATGACCCCCCCCCCCCGTCGAGGCACTACTAGATAGTGTCCCTGCGTGTGGGTGAATGAGGCACGGTAACGGTGGTGGGCGGGAGCGGGAGGGAGAAGGTCTCTTGGGTCACATGGCGGTGGTGATGGTGGTGGTGGTGGTGATGGTGTCTGGTTTCTTCAGACGCGGGATTAAGGCCGTCTTGGGGGCTGGAAGAGGATGAGGAGGTGGTGTTGTCGCCATCAGCTGGGGCAGGGGCACTAGAGGCAACGGAGAGCGTGTCCCTCCGACGAGAGAGTGGCGCTGCACCCAGGGAAAACGGTGACACGCAAAGGCTACTTCTGTGTTAAAGGAAGAAAATGATAGTTTAGAAGCTAGAAGGGATAAAAGAGGGGTCAGCTGGAAGTGAATCTGAAAGAGGCTAGAGGAAGAGTTAACAAAGGCAGCTTCTTTATGTCAAGAAGAAATGGGTTTATATTTCTTAGTGAGTGCCGAAAAATCTTTGACGCTGACAATCATTCTGTGTAAACCAAGCATGTTTATCCACTTAGTCACATGGGGAGAGACTTAGCTGTCAAAATGAACGGATTCCAGTAAAGGTATATTTATGCAAAAAAGGTCGACGTACCGAAATTATTCACTTTCTTTTAATGTACTGTACTTCTGACTTTCAAGAAATATAATCATTACAGCATTAAGAATACACATTTCCACTGAACGAATATTCACAAAGGCGTGATCTATAATTTTTAAAACAGATTATAAACAAAAAATGTTAACAGGTGCATTACAATGTTAAAAAATTAGCACAGATTATAGCACTGATAATATTAATGTTGTCAAACCCTACATGCCGTATGCTGTTTAGCTCAGGAAACTCTCTAATACCTCTTGTTTAACGATTTATTTTGCCTGTTTCAAGTTAATATTATGATACCCATCTCTGTTTATATGGATATGGCCAACATCATAGCATACAAGAGGATATTACTGTGCCACGTGCAGAACTACATTGGCAAAGAAGAGATGCAAGAGAACTTTCGAAGGTGACGAGAGTATGACCTGTGTGACTGATACCTGGTTGCTTAAAATCACAGGAGGAAAAACGCAAGAAAGACCTTAAAATATTTATTTGTCTGGCGTTTCAAACGAGTTTTTCCTGGAAAGAAGAAGCAACCAAAGACTAAGGCCCTGCAGAACTTGTCTCCTCCCAAAACAAGTGAACGAGAGAATGCCTAAATCAAGAACCATTCATTTCGAGATGTCTAGAAACACTGACTTCAAAAGACTGACAGTTATAGAAAGAAGAAAAAACAGACAGGAAAACAGTTTCAGAATCGACTGGTTGCGGATAGGAAAACTGAAAGGACTGGTTAACTTTCGCATTAGAGATCTGGCCAGGAAAATGGTGGAACTGTGTAGCTAGAGGGTTACTGTATACCCGTTGTAATGAGGAAAGATTGGAGGCATAGTTTAGAAGAGCAGTGGGCAGAGTAATGGCAATAAAGAATGTGATGTAACACTGCAGCAAAGAGCGAGAGGCTGATGGTAGTCAGTGAGATGCAGGGAGCTGACGAGAAGAAAAGTAGTTGATTTTATCCTGTTTCGATGAAGCATACAGTATGTAGTGAGTCCTCCAACACTTGAGATCCGTACTCAACACGTCAAATAAATTTCCTATATAATACCAGCAACTGCAGAGGGTTAAGCAATGAACATACTGTGGCTGGTTTTGAACATCTGAACCCTACGAAGGTAATTTTGCACAAGAAACAGTATGATATCACTAAGACAGACAGACCTTGAGAAAAGGAACCGTATGAATATTATGAGAGGAGAAGGGACTGAGTTGTGTGTTGTTTAGGGCAACATATAGTTATGTTACAGATTGTGGCAAGCAGAAAGTTGGAGGAATCGAGTTTCTGAGGTACTAAAAGCAACAAAATTCTTTTGTTCCAGTCAGAAATCAGAGATAAATCTGAAGTTGTCTGCGACAAAGCCTCATTTGTGATTGCTGTAGTACTGTATAATGGAGGCTGTGAGAAACAGGGAGAGAAGTGAAGAGTAGTCATCAGCGTACAAGAGTACAGGATAGACGTACAGCTCAGGTCACTGATGAAAAGGAGGAAGAAAGTTGGTAAAGGACATAGACGTGAAGAACACCACTATTGATAGCATTAGAAAAGTGGCTATCTTTAACAGCAACTGCATAATGACTGGAAAGGAGACCTGAAACACAGAAAATGAGACGTAAATTTAGGAGTACAGTTTGAAAACTTAAACTTTGTGACAGACTGTTAAAAAAAAAAGAGAGCGAGAAAGAAGAAGAAAAGGGAGAAAGAAAGAAAAGGAAAAGAAAAAGAAAAAAAAAAGAAATCTTTGATATGTCTTGCGCAGTACAAAAGTTTCCCTAAACCCTAAGCAGGGAGAAGGCCTGGAATCTGAAAGTATTGTAAGAAGACTGCCGGTGTAGCATTCAAGACAAAACCCATACTGGTGGTCAGAATGAAGGTTATGAGATGACAGGCACTTCAAAATCTCACCATTTGGTATAGATTTGAAGACTTCAGAAATGAATTTGTAACAAACTGTAGATTATTCAGGAGTTGGGACATAAAAGCAAGTCTCCAGCACGAAGTCAAGATGCAAGCTGAGAGGTACAAGAGTCTCCCTGGGTAAGGTGTCAGAACGAGATATACAAAACTTCAGGTGTTTCCAACGTTTTCCCTCACTTCAGGTTTAACTGTATCTTGCGTTGCCGGTAAAACTTGGTGCGTTATAAGTGCACGAACAGTATGAACAACTGTACTGGTGTAGATGCAGCCAGACCCACGCAGCCTAAAGGTGTCATACTGTAGGTGAAGTGCAGAAGGCAGAAGTGGATATCACACGTGCAATGCTTCACTTCAACATGCTGAACTGTGAAACAAAACTTCAGTACATTACCCGTGTTTTAGTTTTTAGTTTTATTGGGCTGTGAAGAAAGTACTGACGTGGTAAGACTACTTTTATTCTTCACTGTAAAAAAAAAATGAAAATATTATGTAAAATATATTTGAATTATTCGAATATTATCAATAACAACAATATTATTTCAGAGCTATTAAGTACCGAATAAATAAAACAATAAGTTCCGTTAATAGTATAAAAAGAGGACAGTTTCAGATGGCAAAAATAAATATTTAAGTTTTGGCCGTCGGAAACATCTTCACTTCTCTTAAATATTAGTCCTTCGGAAGTTAACGAGCGAAAGTGAAATGGGCTGTTGTTTACTTGAGAGAGTGAAATGAAGAATGATTCCCAAAAGGGGGTTGTCAAAAGTTACCGTAAGGAAACAAAATATTGCCGTTTTTTACCCGGGGGTGAGAAGCGAATAATGACTGATCCATGAGCAAGAGTTATCGAATTTTAAGTAAGAAAACAAAGTACGATACTTATCAGGGTAAGAGAGAAACTGGGAGCGATTCAAAAGGGCAGCTTTCGAAAGTTAATGTAAAAAAAAAAAGTGAAAATATAAAATAGGGGATGATTCCTGTTGCTGACTTGAGAGAGAGTAAAACAAGGGATGATTCCGTAAAATGATCTGTTTACCTAGGCGAGAGAGGGAAATAGGGACTGATTCTGGGCGAGGTTGGGTTGGTCATATCGGCGTCGAAGTCCAGCCGCCTCTCTAACCTGGTGAGTCGCTGCTTCATCTTTTGCTGTGCACTAGAATACTCCGCGACCAGACGAGCCAGGCGGGTGCTGAGGGTGTCCAGGGAGGTGTCTGAGAAGAGGCAAAGACAAAAAGTATTACCACCTGCGTTGATATGTGTGGCAGGGGCAAGATACTTATCAGTTATTTTGACTAACAGCTTCGTCTTCTGCTGAGTACTTAACTTCCAACCTTGCCAGATGGGAATGAAGAGTTTCTTAGAAGTCACTACTTACTACATTCTGTAACCTTAAAACCCCCCAAATGCAGCATATGATGTGATGGTATTTTGTCTTTAAAGAAAAACTCTTACAGTGATACAAGAGGCTGTGAAAGATGAAAAACTACCACTTACACTGACAGCCAAGGTCAAGACTACTAATTCACTGTCTTCATCACCATCATTACCATCACTTTATTTTCATCATCTTTCGTTTTCACCAAAAACAAAACGTGTCCAACAGGTTCTTCCATTTACAAGCTAAATGTGGTAAACTATGCATCACACAGCCTCACATGACTATCTTTTCTTACACCCCTCATTTGGAACCCGACAATATCCCGACAAAGCCGAAAAGGTACACGTCCTTTACCTTCACCATCTGACATTTTTCCCTCTCGAGACAGGAGTAAGGTAGGATTCAGAAACTAGGAAAAAGAGACTCTGAAAATGGAAGAAATATCAAAAGTATGGTCAGTAGAGCGACAGACATTTATTCACACATTATTCATCCCCGGCATTCCGGCTCCACCTCAGAAGCCTAGTCATGTGGACATATACTGTATATTTTTTAATGCGCTTTACACGCACCTGCACGACAGAATCCGTTCGCCAACTGTAATGTTAAAACAGGGACGCTACACCAATTACATATGGTGCCTCATCCATTCATATTTCATCCATCCTACTGGATCCTCTGTCTATTTCCCTGCTACATGCAAGTAGAAAAGTGTATAATCATTGGGCAACTCCTGTTCCTAAACACACTCATACACTTAACGTTTTCGGTGGGAGTCTATGACAGTAAATATGAGAAAAAAATATACTGGTAAGAATGAAAAACAGTGAGAAAGTTACAGCAAGGATAAAGAAAACAGAGAAATAAGAATACAACTCTGAGGAAAAAGGCGTGCATCGCCAGAGAGGATCTAGACTGGAAAACATGAAAACAACAACAACAATTCCAGTTGATGATGGGTGCCGTCCTCTGATGTTAAATTATTGTTGTTGTTGTTGTTTTCATGTTCTCCAGTCTAGATCCTCTCTTGCGATACCCGCCTTTTTCCTCACAGTTGTATTCGTATATCTCTCAGTTTTCTTTATCCTTGTTGTAATTTTGTCACCGCCAGCTAACTTGGACGTAAACCCAGCAAACTGTAGGGAACCGGTCACATCAGCTAGGTACCCCCCGAAAGTCCTTGTTGGGGGTAATGTCGAAGGACCGTCTGTGTCATGGCAGTGAGGGGCAAGAGGAAAGTGTGCCATGGTGTGGTAACAAATATGTAGTTCCAGATTCACCAATTCGCGTGATGGATTTAGGTGAACGTGTGCAATAATCCGGATAGAATCGAGAACACCAGCGTACAACAGGGAAAGAGAGAGAGAGAGAGAGAGAGAGAGAGAGAGCGGGGGGGGGGGGGGATTACACGCATCAGATAGTTCCACACTTACCCATGCACTTGACACGTGTAGTGGTCTCAAGTGGAAGTATACATTAATCCTGACAGAGCAGCGAAGAACACTGACATTCCCCAGAAGGGATTTACAAGCCTCACACTGTTTCCATTCCCAGACTCACCCATGCGCTTGACCTTCTCTGTGGCTGTCTCCTGCTGCTCCTGTGCCGCCTTTAGTCCCTCCTCATCCAGCAGGCCATCCTTCATCAACAACTGCCTGCCACGCTCCATGAGGGACTTCTTCGCCTCGGGGTACTGGGAAGAGAGAATGATTAAATTGCATGTAGATAGGACTATACTACAGAATTTAACACACTCAGCCTCCTACCACTCACTCGTCGTTGAATATAATCGTCAGGCGTCACTTGAAATCAGGGACTAGCGTTACTCTGGCCATTAAACTGTTAGTATATATTCACAGAGCGCAGTGAAAGGTGTACCAATACCGGAAGCTGCCGATCATGCTGCATCAGGAACTCCTTCGCCTCTGTGGAGCAAAGGAGATTGAGACCGAGTGACCGACGACTGTGAATATGCTTTTATATTTTTATGGAACTGTGCCTTTACCGCCCCATCAAGATTACAGGGGCCGGGAGCTACCTTACGCAATTCAGACATCTTAAAGCAATAATGAGCAGCAGCCGACCTTTGAGCAGCATAATATGAGTAATACACCCCCAAAATCCCTTAGATATAAATCCTTTGTGGGTCCCATCCAGCCGACTAACGAAGCAATTAACCCCACAAGACCACCAGTGTATCTGCTAATTACCTCCGCCAAGGATTTTATGTTTTTGCCGGTGTTTGTTTGTTTATTTGTTTCTTTCCCTGTCTCCCTGTTAGCAGGATTACTCAGAAAGTTATGAACAGATTTTGATGAAATTTTGTGGAAGGGTGGGCCATGGGCCAAGGAAGAAACGATTAAATTTGGATGCAGATCCGATCCGGATCCGGAGTATCCTGCACAATATCCCCAAAAGTTCTCAATGAATTTCAATGAAAATTTGTGGAAAGGTTGGCTATGGACCAAGAAAGAGTTGATTAAATTTGTGCGCGGATCCGGATCGGTAATGTCCCGCACAATATCTCCAAAAGTATTCAACGAATTTCAATTAAATTTTGTGGAAAGGTAGGCCATGAACCAAGAAAGAATTAATTAAGGTCTTAGACGAATCCCGAACAGGATCCCATATCCACGGATCCCGATCCAGATCCTTTGTAATGGCAATGGCGGGGGTATGCACTCTCTGAGTGCTGTCTAATTACATATTGGAATTCATTATGCGTGCACAATAGTGTATCCCACGAAAAGTGTGCTTGACAAAAGTAGCTGCCGATGATGTTATGCAACTTTGGAAAGGTCTTCGTATTGCAGAGTTAATGAAGGGCTCTGGGTATCCAACTCTTACAGTTCAATACTGTTTCCTAAGCCAAACAGAAGGTTTTAAAAGTAACATGAACAGAAGAAAGAGAAAGACGCATTACACTGAAGAAATTAATATACAGGCAGGATGATCCGTGATAATTGCGCCCAGTCATCAGGGACTTTTTCCCCTTAAGATGTTGACCAATGCGCAGGAAACTGAATGTGTGACCAACAGCTAAGAGTATACTGGTGAATTTAACCCCACCAGGCTGGTTACCTATTATGATTTATTACTGCTGTTTCCTGATGATTTTATTCACATCTGTGTAGACTTTCCAAACAAGAGGGCTTAGATATGGCCTTCCTCAACTAGCTAATCACTAGAGATCCTTCCCAAACATTATTAAACGGCGTCTGTAGCTAAAATAAAATGAAAGTACATTATCGAACTGAAGGAATTAATGTCTATGTAAGGTGTTCCGCGTCAAATAGCAGGGAACGCTTCGCCTCTGGAGGGAAGACGCATTGAGTGAAGGCTGGGAATACCCCCATGAAATTTACTACATTTGGAGAAGTTAACCTCCCCATGGTAGGGATAACTCTAGTGGTGTCCTATTCCCGCTAACGCCAAACGACCGTATTAAGCTGAGAGTGAGTCATGGAAGCCTGAGAGTTAATACTGTCACCCATAACCCTCTCACGATCGGGACAACTCTAATATTGTATTCGAGCTAGCGCCAGATGATTATATTTAGTTACGGGTGGGTTAAAATGCCTTGAGAGAATCTGTAATTTCTGGTGAAAGTATGGCTGAGGAAATAAGATTACACATTGTTTCTTTCACTTATTTCTGGTGTTACTTTTATTTCTTATCACTTATGCTTCCCGTCCCCTCTTATTCCTGTTTGTGCTTTCATACCTTTTTTTCATTCCCAGTAACTGCTTGTGCTTTCTTTCTCCTGTTGTGTCTGTGCTTTCGTTTCCCCTTTTTCCTACTTTCAGTCTCCCTGTCTCCGCCTGTTCCGTTTTCCCCTTACCCCTGACTGCTTTCATTCTCCTGTTGATGTTTGTGGTTTCAATCCCTTATTCCTAGTTTCCTCCTATCACATACCCATGCCTTCTATCCTCATACCAGTGTCTGTGCTACCATCCTCCTTATATTTGTCAGCCGTTTCACTGCCCCTTCACCCTTCACAGACCCCATACTCACCTCAGTCAAGGCATCCCAGAGGTCGTCCTTGGAGAGACAGAAGAGGTCCGAGTACCCAACGCTTCTTACATTGGCCGTCCGTCTGTTGCCTGTCTTGTTTCCAGCGATGTTCAAGATGGACACCTGAGGGGGGAAAGAGAGGACCTTGGTAGAGCTGCCGTTTCAAGCTCATTAAAGGCAATTTTCTTGGAGCAATTTTTCCCTGGCGATTGTATCTTGGTGACTATCTTGGCAACTTTTTCTCACACGTGCCTTCACAGTCACAGTTGCTAGGAAAGTCGCAACTCCTCCCAAAAGTTGCCTCTAAGATCCAGATATCTAGGAAAAGCTGAGAGAGAAAAAAAAAAAAACGGATGTGACATAGCCCTAATACCGTAAACTTACTCTCAGAAATTGTTAGGATGTCACTAAAAACAAACACCCTCGGAAATTGCTCATAAATATACTAAAATGGCTAGAATGTCACTAAGGTTTGCAAAGATCTCCTCAAACATGCTAAATAGAAATGATTAAGTCTATATCTTTCTACAATATCACTACAAAATCCAATTCTATTTCGCATTCTCGTCATCTTATAAGGCCTTCTGGCACTTCCCCCTTACCAGTTTATTTCTGTACATGGCATGCTAATGTAATGTTCAAATTATCGTAAAGCAGGACATAAGTGACTTTCTAATGATATGACCTTCATGCGTTGACAGGCATAAACCTTAGTCTCTTCTTAAGTAATATCAGCGTAAGATACAAGCTAAAATGACTACACTGCTGTTATACTGACTAAGAAATACTAAAAATGTTGTTAAGAAAGTATCTTTTGCGGTAATTTCAAATGATTGTTTTATGATCCATGCAACGAACTAAGCAAAGATGCTGCAATGAAAGCAATGAAACTGATAAAAAGCCCGTCGCCCGTACAACTGAGTGACTGATATAACTTAAATTAAATAATGTTATAATTCTTCCTTATTTCTGTTACATTTCACTGTCCATAGCCTCTTGTCACTGTTAACCTCAAGGTGTTCTAATGCCTTTTTATCCCTGTCAGCCTCTGAACACCGTCTGGGATAAATTTATAATCCCGTGATGCATGAAAATGAGAGATAAAACAACTGATGGTGAAGACAGGTGACTTGTAATTAAGCACTGTAATTTGTGCCTCCAAAGATCCTTCAAGAATCACACAGCCAAAACCCAATAGTCAAGCTGAAGCGTTGCCAAATTTAGCCGTGTAAATTACAGTATATGAGGCATGGGAATCCTTAACTTTACTTTCGGTGCCTTCAGACGACTGTATTCATCTTTGGAGGAACTTTCCATCCTCTGAAGTTAGTCATCATCATCATCTTGTTTTATTCTTACCTCCCCAAAGACACTGCCGGCTCCCAGCGTGGCGAAGACAACCTTGCCGTCGTCAGCCACTACAGACAGCTTACCGCGCTTCACTATATACATCTCCTTACCCACGTCCCCCTTCCGGCACACGAAATCACCGGGACTGAACACCTGGAGGCAAAGAAAAGCATAAGAGGAAGAACTGGTTGCATGAATGATATATAAAGAAGTTGTGAGAATATTTAGGCACAGAAAAATATCCTCTGCCACACCCAGCTGATAAGAAAAGCATCCAAAAATCCCTCTAAGGATGTCATGCAACCATTATTTTACAATCAAAGACCCTAGTTTTAGATCTACGTAACTAATACATTGAGGCAAATAATGGGCTCAAAAGTCCTTGTGGTAAGCCCAGGAACTGAAAGTGGTACACGAAATCCATGGGACCGAAGACATGGTGGACAAAAGAGTCAGGAAAAGAATGATACGAGTATGACAGAGAATTTGTCGTGCTTCTGTATATATTGTCGGCAAAGGTTCCAACATGAACACTCAGCGTTACATTTTCTAACGCCAGAAGAACCGACACAATGTTTCGGCGCAGCCATGATTGAAGGTGAGAAGGGTGCTGCAGGATGGCTGGAGCAAATGGACAAGGAAGGAGGAGGTAGTGGTTCCATCTGGCTCTAAGCAGATGAAATATTGACCCATGTGTGATGGGCCATGAGGGAGAACGGAAATGGAAGCAGGGGAGGGTGGGGACAGGTTGGGATTGAAGTGGTTAGAGGGGATTGGGAGGGGAGGGAGAGGTAGAAGACCCTGGGCACAGCTAATGAAGGGACGAACTGCCGTCATGTTGAAAGGAAATAGTAGACAATTATGAATCAATACATCTCAATGGTTATAAACTGTAAAACTATGTGAATTCAATTTCAGAAGTTGTTCAATAGTTATGAGGTACGATTATGAAAGATAGAGTATTTTGTATGTATATATATGCAATAAATAACTACATTTTTAGGCTATGAAATCTGTAAAACAAATGGGAATACAATTATCGTGTGTAATTCTTTGCTGACAGTGTAACCGATAAGTTGAAAGGTATGAATCACACCTGCATTATTATGTGGTCCACTTCATTGGGCACTGTTTGAAATTCTACAATGTTAGTTATTTGTTTTTACTTAAATTACTTACACCGCCAATTAGTTTGAAAATGAAACAAAACACTTCGGGAGCCAAATGCTAATCGCCCGCTAAAATATGCAGTTGGCTATGGTACAAGCTACTTACAAACCAAATTTGAAGAAAAATCGCAAAACTGTACGGAATTCAGTCACCGTGTTTCACAAAATTGCCGATCTATATTCAAAAGTATATGGCAGCTGACATTCGGTCGTCTTCGATCAAATCCTCACAAAAAGCAATAGGCTTCTGCACATCCACATAGTTGCAATGTCCAGAAGGTCTGGTGGAAATTCCCCCACAATTGTTCGAGATAGTTTGGCGCACGCACACACACACACACACACACACACACACACACACACACACACACACACACACACACACACACACGCACGCACGCACGCACGCACGCACACACACACACACACACACACACACACACACACACACACACACACACACATCAACAAAAACTTGAATATCGCCTCGCTTTGCAAAGCGTGGGCGATAATAAAGTATACTGGATCCAGGGGAAACTGCGATAGTTTTTTAGAAGAAACTACGAACTTGATAGTAAGGATCCAGTTTATTCGGCATTTGGCCAAAGTCGGCTTCATTACGAAGGGCATGCACGCTTTACATTAGGCACATTAAGAAGGCACTGAAGTCTCTTGAAGCAGTGACGTCAGCAGTCAGAAAGTAAGCTACTGTACAGGGTCTAATCAGGATTACCAATGGTTAAATGTAGTATATAGTTGTTAATTACATAATGCAATATCGGTAATCAGAACACCTACATTAAACTGTATTACTTTCGTTCTGCACAAATTCTGCATCATTCCAAATTATTTCATGCCCAGTATCGTCTATGCTGTACAGTAAATGACATTAAGATATTTTATCTCAGTAACTATATATAACCAGCCATTATTTAACTATATATAACCAGCCATTATTATTACTATCATTTGGGAAGCGACACACTCTGATACAAAGGCACTGGCGCACCTCTCTCTCTCTCTCTCTCTCTCTCTCTCTCTCTCAGAATGTTCCCGCATTTCTCATACCTGGGTACGCGGTGTTAATTATAGGTGGAAGCCTGGTCAAGTACAGTATGTTTCAAACCTTAATAATTAAACTATGCCTCTTTAGTAACTAGAATCAAAGGCATCTATAGTACGTTGTAATGAAAAAAAAGTCACCATTAAAGTTAAGATTATTTAGTATATGTATAAGCTAATATAAGAGGAATAGATATGTCAGCTTAATTATTGATAAGGTGATATTTAAAGGAAAACGAAATGTAGTAGGAAATGAAATCATGTGTGAATGGGGTGGGTGTCTAGTTGTCTGGCTGACGAGGAAGACGGGGTGTGGTATTATTATTGAAGCAAAAAAACTTTCAACTGATAGCCATGTAATTAAGAATACAGAACGATTTTAATATGACACTCGAGTATGCACAGCTACTCGGCTGTTGATATTCCTTTGCTACAGCTCAGCATTCAAGATTGAGCGAAGGAAATTTTTGGTAGAGAGAGACAGCGAGAGAGAGAGAGAGAGAGAGAGAGAGATTAGCGTTATAAATCCCAAGAGACTGTCAACATACCTGGAGTTTGAGCTTAAGAACCAGCTCCACCAGAAGACCCGGCTCACAGTCTTGGAAGATTCGTACCTGCTTCAGCGTGTCCAGATGCACGTGGATGGCTATTTCCGCCTTCAATTTATCTGGCAGAGACTTGAGTACCTGGGGGTTATAGGAGGCACAGTGAGTACGTGTAGCAGTATAATTGTTGCTGTTGGTGGTGGTGGTGGTGGTGGTGGTGGTGATGGTGGTGGTAGTTGTGGTGGTGCTATTATTATTATAATTATTATTATTATTATTTGCTTATCAGATCACTATAACCATCATTTTTATCATTATTTCTTTTAGTATCATCATTATTACTATCACCAAACAATATTATAATCAGCCCAAAATTCAAAGCTGCAATCTCGGCGGGTTCTTTCATCATCAGGACGGTTTGTGTCAGACTCTTGGGGTTGGGTTAGGCTAGCTTGAACTAGGCTAGGTTAGACTGCTGGGCTAGGTTGTTAGATTAGGTTGGGCTGCAAGAGACAAATTAGCTATGTTAATCTGGGTATAAGGGTCAGGTTTGTAAGCACCCTTAGTGAATTCGTAGCATTTCCTCCTTAGCGATTTACTCTGCATATTACATCTCATTATCCTCGCGTAATTTACTGATGGAAACTAGTTCGATACTAAAGCGATAGAAATCTCATACAAGAGAACGTTAAGGTCTAATAAGCAAAATAAATCGTTAAGGAAGAGATATTCCGAAGCTTCCTATGCTACCTTCAGTACGGGGTCTGGAGTAATATTAGATTAAATGACGTGTGGTTTCAATAACAATAGTAGTGATCTGTGTCGAATGGGTAAAGATTTCTTAACTACTTAGCCCCGAAAACATCATATTTACTCCCTTTTTGGTTGTTACTAGACTAATTCATTCACCTACGTAAAGGGATTTATGAGGGATTTATCTAACCTCTCTTGGGTCCATACGCTCACCTGAAGTTGATAAAATCGTATAAGACATCAAAAAAAAAAAAAAAAAAAAAAAAAAAAAAAAAAAACTCCACTGCATTACTGAGCTAAGGGTAGTGATACAGTACGGTAGGTGAGATCAAGTTTTGTTTACAGCGGGAGGAGAAAAAATAATGTCCAGTACATAAATACCTTCTACATCCAACTACAAAAGGAAAAACAAAAGTTAGGATTAATGTCTATTTCTAAATCCACTTTCAGGCAACGCACTCACCCCCTCCTCATCCAGTGACTGTTTGTTGCTCCACAGGTAGTCGAACCACTTAATGACCCGCGTCTCCAAGTCCTTCGACACCTTCCGAAACTCCATGTACTGCTTCACCCCGTCCATCCGGTTCTGGGGGCAACACACACCTTAAAATACCATACACTGAGGCCATACTCTCATGGGCAGAGGCTTGCACATCTACTTTTATATTCTGTCTAGTACCTCATCCTTGCTGGTTTGTTTTCCCACTGGCACGTCTTAATTACTGGTATATTCCAGCGGCTTAAAGGTACACGGTATTGAGAAGAGATTTTGTTAATAATACACACACAAATACTACTAAGCAGTAAGTAGAATGCATCACTACGGAAGGGGTGCTAGGGAGCTTCTTAAGACCACAGTCATAATGTCCCTCTTCCACAACATTCTCTGGGTAGTTAACAGTTCTGTACAGTCCGGTTTAGTTACATTAGCATTTTTACTAGCTGTTGCAAGAGAGCCATCTTAACAGAATGCATTCGCAGAGAGAGACTAGCAATTGCCCCAAACATTGTTGCTGCTATTGTTGTTCCCCAAGGTTCATCTGAACATGAAGGCAAAGGACTGCAAGCTTAAGCAGCCCTTTTGTAGATCATCGTTCTTTTGGGAAACGGTAAGGGAGATGAGGCACGTTTTCATGACCAGGCAACGGAGTTGTCCGGTTTTATCAGTACCACCACGTGAAGGCGTTCCTCTCAGCGCTACAGATTAAGGTACACACTCAAATAAACTTGCTTTGTCGGCTCATACAATAAATATATATAATCAAATACAACCAAGAGTCCAATTGATAATCATTAGTAAAAGTAAGCTAACTTACCTGATACATAATGGTCTGATGTGTATTGCAAAAAATGATTAGACACCGGCTTTAGTAGTATTACCAATAAAATATTACTTATACTGAAAGCCACAAACTACACTGCCGGGAGCCGTCTGTGGTTCGTTTCCCGGGCAGTGAGTGCACTACCATAATATTACACGCTTGAATTTTGGTCAAAACCTAAAGCGATCTTGTTAAACTTGCAATTAATATTACTGCCTCGAAACAGTGTCATCGTCTGAAAAGATCTTGCTAACCATATAATACACCTGCCTTCAGAGCTCCTCCATGCCCCATTTCAGACAAAATCATTAAAACAAAAAACTGTATTTTGTAATTCGATGCTTACTTCGGCTGAATAATACTTGAACATCTACAATTAGTTTCAACAGATATTATGTTAAGAGCTATTCCTAAATTATTCTCTCTGAGGTGCAGTGCCTAGAGGCTATGCAACTGCAGTTCAGAACATCTCTTGACATGTGACCGGCCCAAACGCATGATTATATAACATGAAAGAAAAATCCCAGCAATATACAGGTATTGGGAATAAAATCAGCGCGTGTGTGCAGTCGACTGTCATCTCGAAAGTTGCCTTAGACCACTATATCATTAAGCAGGCTGATAAAAAAATATAAAGCGCCAGATTCCGGGTAACAAGTAGCCTTAGAAGTAGCCCAGAAACCCTCACCTGGAGCTCTGCCCTGGCGGCGTTCATCCCACAACCTGAGCTTTAAGTCACAGCTACATGAACTTCAATAAGCCTTAATTATGAGCTAGGAGTGAGTCTCCTTGGTTACTAGACAAATCAATCTTCCAGTCTGCCTACACTTGGCCATAAACTGGGTTGAAATGGGTTAGGAATCTTCCTTAGGTTACAACAAATTCGCTCTAGTAAGCCTCCTAAGGTGACGAGTATACGACTGAAAGTGTACCCTCATCCCCTCACCTGGAACTCTGCCCTGGCCGCGTTCATGTTGGTGATCATGGAGCCGACGTTACCGACGATGGTGGCGAAGATAAGCACACCCACCAGGAAGTCCACCACCACGAACAGGTACTCCACGTCCTTCTCCGGCTGCGGGGTCTCTCCTATGGTCGTCAAGGTGAGAGTCGACCAGTAGAAGCTGAACAAAGAAGGGAGTGAAGGTGAAGATGAATTCTCCCGTAATCCCATTAACATGCCATTTAAACACCCTTGCTGTTGACACGCCTCCTACTGTATGAAATTCTCAAATGTCAAGAAATGCTGTGGGCAGGCAGTGCCTGAAGAAATGGCTCACACTCATTCCATGTGTAAAAGTGCCATAGAAGCAAGGACTGCTGGGCCACAGAGAATGGCCTGAGTCACAGAATATGGAACTTTTTTTTCGAGGGGAATAAATCCACCTTTGTACTTCTATTCCAGTTTCAGAAATACTTCCTCTTGTTATTTCAACTATATACCGTGCTGCCTCCCTATCACCAAACTGAGCAGCTACCCATGGCACTTGCCTGAGTCACCCCAAAAGTACTCTAGTAGGTTTGTTTTCATCTGAGCGGAATGGGCCACTCTCACAACTTGAATACTGTATGTTGGTTGCATGAATTTTGATAAATTTTAGTTACAGGGCAGGAGTGAGTCTCCGAGGTTACCAGACAAATCAACCCTCCATTCTGATTAAGCTGAAATGAGTTGAAAGTGGTTAGAGTTTTTTGTTACCATATATCACCGGCACACGCTATAGCCAGCTTGAGTGAAGGGCACTGAACTGGCCTATGCTCACAGACTAATCCCTGAAATATACAAATAAATCAACTGGACCCTCACCTGTATATATACTGATGAGAGAAGGTGCCGTTCCTGCCTATAGTGATGTTTTTATACACCCATCCGTCCGTGCCGAAACCGATGGCGTAGGAGATGGCGAAGTAGAAGCATGCGTTCCAGTGGATAATGACCAGGATGTAGAGCACCACCTTGCAGATCCGGAACGCGTTGGGAAAGTTGGTGCGAGTCTCCGTCTTGTCGAAAAACTCACCCATACGTTTGAATCTGTGCAGAGAGATACATTACAGGATATAAGAAAAAAATAATAATAAAATAATACAAAGCTTCTATGGCGGCGTAATTTTGATTCTATTACGCTTTGGAGGGATATTTTAAAGACTCTGGATTGTAGAAACAGTGCATCCATGAATTGTGGTTCCTTGTCAGTACTTTAACTTCAGCTTGCATACCTAACGTTTTCACACACCCATTTACTATGTCCATCCAGGAATAGACAGACAGTCAGACAGATAGTTAGACAGGTTGACAGACTGACAGAAACAGAGAAATATTCTGAAGTTCTTCTCCTTACCTCAATAACCTGTTGAACCTTAAACACAGGCCATGACACATGTTTAGATAGCCAGACAGATATGTAGATAGATTAATTTAATTGACTGATTGATAAACAGATAGATAGACAGATACTGGTTGATGGATATTCTGACGTTCTTGGCCTTACCTCCATAACCTGTTCAACCTCACTAACACAGGGCAAGGCACGTGTTTAGATAGATAGACAGGCAGACACAGACAGACAGACAGACAGACAGACAAAGACATATAGACAAACACAGATATTCAGACGTCTTGGCCTTACCTCAATAACCTGTTGAATCTCACTAACACAGGGCATGGCACGTGTTTATCACAGTTGGTGCCGGTGGCCAGGTACACTAAGTCGGTGGGAATGATGGAGGCCACGTCAAGCCGAAACTGCCAAGACTTCACGTAGTTCTTCCTCAGCTTCGTGGGCTCCTTCACCATCAAGCCCTGCTCTAGGTAGCCTGATATGTGGGAGGAAGTTGAGAATTACCAGGAGACATTACGTGGGGAAGGTATTCGCGTCGTCGTCTTCGTCATCGTCTTCGTCATTACCATCATCATTACTACAACTGCTTCTGCTATTACCACTACTACTACTACTACTACTACTGTTATTATTATTATTATTATTATTATTATTATTATTATTATTATTACTATTATTATTATTATCTGGGATCCATTTCCTACGCTCTTCTACCTTCAGGCCTCCTTCAAGTATCCTGAGAGGGTTAGGGTGGAAATATGCTGAGGAAAAGGAACAGATAAATAAATTTTTAATAGGAAGACTGGAAAATACGGTGAAAGTTACGCAGGAAGAAAACGAATCAAGGAAAAGTCTATATCTGAACAAGGGAAACGAGAGAGAGAGAGAGAGAGAGAGAGAGAGAGAGAGAGAGAGAGAGAGAGAGAGAGAGAGAGAGAGAAACGGTGGGAAACAGAAAATGGGAAATTCTGTGATAATGTATGTGGAGAAATGAAACAGTGAAATGTATATATTAAAAAAAAAAAAAGATGGAAACGAGATGGAAATTTATATAAAAAATGGGATTCGGTAAAAATTTATGTACGTAGAAAATGGGATATGCAGTGAGAATTTGTTTATGAAGATAATGGTAAATTCGGTGAAAAACTGTGTATGCATGAAATGGGAAATGTGGTGAATAAGTATGCATGTAGAAAATAAGAAATGCCACGGAAATGTATGTTGAAAATAAATACAGAGTGATGAAGAAATGGCTTAATGTTCAGAAAATACTATTAAAGTTTTAGACCTTACCTTCGTGTGCTCTGATGACCATATCGACAACGTAGATCCCGTCGCAGATATAGTCTAGCGAGAGCCACAGAGGCGGACTGAGGTTGTGCAGCTCCCAGAACACTGCCCTGCCTATG
Source organism: Coenobita brevimanus (assembly GCF_032717465.1). Taxonomy (NCBI): domain Eukaryota; kingdom Metazoa; phylum Arthropoda; class Malacostraca; order Decapoda; family Coenobitidae; genus Coenobita; species Coenobita brevimanus. The sequence goes on along the minus strand of NC_137032.1, from coordinate 3,728,305 downwards.
ATCATCACCCAGTTGTACAGCAGGGCGGCAGTCATCACACACAACCACTGGGGAAAAGAAAAGTGTATTATAGTACTCTTCATGACGTACAGCCATGGAGGAATACAAAGACCATCCTGTTATTGAATGATTCTCTCTCTCTCTCTCTCTCTCTCTCTCTCTCTCTCTCTCTCTCTCTCTCACAACACACACACACACACACACACACACACACACACACACACACACACACACACACACACAGACACACACACCAAACATCATTTCCTATTGTCCATAACCTTGTTCAAGCTTTACTGTCTAATTTTGTTGCATCCATTTATTGCAAAGTCGAGCAGTAATGTCACAGGGAATATCATCGCTCCTCTCAAAAAACGACTGAACCGTTCCCACAACACACGGGAATGGAGAGCACAATACACAGACCACCCTGTATATCGGTGGTATACTGAATGGAGTCTATTAAGGTGAGGACACAGCAAGAATATTTTTGTGGGGTAAATTCTATGAATCTTTGTCTTAGTGGCCAGAACTGATTTTATTTATCATAACATGCAACAGGATCAGAACACGATTGTCCCACCTGCCTCCGTCACCTGTGCCTAACCTAACAAAATCTCACTCTGACCTAATCAAATTTAACCTAACCACATTAAAGCAATCTAAACTCACAATGACCCACTTTAGTCCAATCTTACCATACCAAACCAAGCCTAACCTAACTTAACCTGACAGTCACCCAACGAAACGAAACTAGACCTAATCTAGTTAACCCAACAGAACTTCAGGCAGCCCAACTCACCTTGTAGTGCGCAGGTTTGGAAGTGTCGATAGCGAAGTAGCCTTTAAGCACGCCGCAGCAGAAGGTGTGTGTAGTGTCGTCTGCCTCCCTCACCTGTCCCGCCATGGCCATCTTCTCCAGGAAACTATCAGGCCGTTCCGGTTCCTGTTCCTGACTGCCTGTTGCCCACGTCCGTAATAACTGGGAGACAGAGAGAGGCTGGTTAAGGGTGAGAGAGAGAGAGAGAGAGAGAGAGAGAGAGAAATTACATAATCTGATGGGTATTTTTTCCTGTACCGCAAGACGTCAAGTAAATGACAGCAACGCGACCTTAACTTGTGTTTGTTGCTGAAGAAAATTTGAAATAAACCTTCATTGCTCTCAAACCGTCAATCATCATCATCATCATCATAGTCATCATCATCATCATCATCATCATTATTATTATTATTATTATTATTATTATTATTATCACAACATCACGACTTTTTTTAGGGGTGCACTATCATCCCCATGACTCCTCCCCTTCCCCCAATCCTCCTAGACAGCGGATGGTGACAGAGGCGAACCGAATCTATACGTGTTTATTGATCATCTTCAACAACAACAACAATGATTCAAGTGAACAGTACATCGTTAAAAAAAAAAAAAAAAAATACACTTCTTTCATTTTAACTTGGCCCAAATTTTCGTTCTTTTGCATCTTATTTCATGTAGCTCAGTGGCAGAAAGACAATGCTACGGTTCTACATCCCTTCCATACTGCTTCTTTGTGACTGGCATCATATTCCGGTGTTAATCTAATGTTATAACTCAGCATTCAAGATGGAGAGATGATAATTTTATGCCAAAGTAAAGTGAAAAGAGTATAGTACGAGTAGCAACCACTTGTAAGGAAGAGCATCACTTCCCCAGGTTCCTTGGAGCTCAACCAATGTCGGTGCTCGTATCCCTAGCGTTCAAAGAATATTATTATTGTTTGTGTCTCTTGTTAAAAAGATATTTTTGTTTAGTAAAACTTTGTTATTTTCATAACAAAATCATTTACAAATCTGATATGACACGAGGACGTGCTTAGCAACTGCTTTAACATCCAGTATTACCGCCGATCATGAAAAGATAATTAAATGAACTGCTGGCTCTCATGTTCTTGCTTTTGACTGATAAGCGTTCGTTAAATGAGTATAAGTTCTTTGAAGTATCATCAAAAGACCCTCATGCAGCTGTTTACTGGATCTAATTCTAAGTGCAATATTATACGTGAAAGTAGGTGGCTGTAAGTATGTCTCTGTTGTTAATAAAATGTTGTTGATAGAATCCAGACTGGAACAGGAGCACCTCTATGGGGAAAAGTAACCTTGGAGGGAACACATCAACTCCTGCTTGTTTTTTTTTTTTTTTTTTACTTCACCCACACTGGATACAATTTCTCCCATCTCATCAGCAGTCTTACCTATTAAAGGCCTGTCAACATTTTTTTTCTTTTACAGTGCATTTTGTCAAAATAAAAAGCTGATTTGCGAAGCACATACAATCTCTCTGACCGAAACCGAGTGTGACAGCTATGGGCGAGTATAAAGATGAGAATATAGTGCACAATACAAGTAAAGCAATAATCTTAATTGGTAAAGAGAAGACACCAAAAAAGGTTAGATTAATAGAGTAACTTGCAGGAATGTCTAACAGGTGAATGAGCCAATGTTTCGTACCCCGAGCATCGAAGTTTCGTACCCTCAAAGGGGTGCGTGTACCCTGGGTTAGGAGATACAGCCTTAATTAGACCCTCCTCTTAACCAGGGCTAATTTAGTCTTGGGTGAATGGAAGATGTGGGAGCCAACGTCATGTGCGTGGAAAATGTGGGAGTCAACGTCATGTGGTGCTTCATGTTATCCTTGACCTGAGAGCGGTTCAAACATAGGCCCTGTCTCGGCACAAGCGTGATGGGAGTGCCTCATAAAGATCACACATGCTTCTCTCTTTCTTGCTCCGGCAGGCACCATCAAGAAAATAGTGCCCAGGCGCCTCTCTCTCTCTCTCTCTCTCTCTCTCTCTCTCTCTCTCTCTCTCTCTTTCTCTCTCTCTCTCTCTCTCTAAGAGAGAGAGATCTGCCATCAAACAGCATTTACATCGATCACTCAAACCCACACCAGCCCTTTACCTACACTGGCTAAATGTTCTTCCTCTACTTCCATTCATGCGTAACTAATCCCAAGTTACTGAGAGCAGGCAGAGAATAGGGGTATATTTTTTTTCTGCTGTTCTTCATTTAGGAGTGATAAGGAAGCAGAGGATTGAGAGAGACAGGCGAAGAAAGAGACGAAGAAATTTATTACGCAATACAAGTCGTAATACAAGACAAACAAATCATCATCATCATCTTTAACATCATCGTCATGTTTATCAACATCATCATCATCATCATCATCATCATCATCATCATCATCATCATCATCATTATCATCATCACCATCGGCATTGTCATCATCATCATTATCGTCTCAGCCTCTTTTTTTTTTTTTTTTATTATCATCAACGTCATCATCATTATCATCATCATCTCTTCCATATTCCCTAGATTTAATTTCAAAGCATAACACTCACAGGCATCCACAAAACTATGCACCCTTTTTCAAAACTACTGTTCACTTTTTGGAAGGAATACAGCATAATCCACTTGCAGTAGGTCTGAAATACTCCACACATCACCTTCCACTATCACCCCCGAATCCATCTCTCCACAAACAAATGAACACACATAGACGCAAGTAAATTCCAGCCTTTTCTCTCCACACACACATAAATAAACACGCAGAAATAAACACGTACGCATATTTAGCCTACAAACACAAAGAAACACCTTATCTAACACGTAAACAGACGTACAGACATTCATTTCCTTTTCACATACACAAAAACACAAACCCGTAAACAAACAAGTCAGCATGTTAGCCATTTTCTCTCCACAAACACAAAGAAGCACATTATCAACTACGTAACAAGGCGTACATACACTCATTTTCTTTCCACATACACAAAAACAAACACAACCAAACACGGACCCATAAAAAGAATATCACTGACACAGTTCAGCCATTTTTTCTCCTCACAATTAAAAAAAAATAAAATAAATAAATAAAACTCGTCTATAAACATATGAACAAATTTCCCGCCATTTTCTGACAGGGTGGATTTACTCCCAATGGCGTCCGCTTTAAAATTCAGGATCTTTGGTATTCATTGCCACGTTCTGTGTCCTCAGCGGTGTCAGAGCAGCGCGGGCAAAGTGGACGAAAGGGAGAGAGTCTCAGTGCATGTGGGGAAAGAAGGAGAGAAGGAAGGTGGAAGGGAATGAAGGATGAAAGGGCAGACGAGTGATGGGAGGATGGAAGGAGGGTAGAGGAGAGAAGCAAGGAGGATAGAGAGAGGAAAGTGGTAAATAAAGGAGAGGAAACGCGAAGAGAATAGAGAAGAGGGAAAAGACTGAGCGCTGGAGGGGGGGGGGGAGAGAAGGGAAGGACGGAAGGATGAGAGGGCAGAGGTAGGAAGAAGTGAAGGTTTATAGGGTAAAGGTTGATAAAAAGGGGAATGAATGAAAGTTAAAAGGAAGAAGAGGTGAGAAAAAGGAGAGGATGGAGGAGGGGGAAGGCTGGGACGAAGAGGGAAGAATGGAAGAGGGTACGAGGAAGGGGAGCATTAGAAGTTGGAGAAGGGCAGGAAGGAAAGGAATGGAAAGGAAAGGAGAGGAGAGGAGAGGAGAGAAGGAGAGATGGATGAAGTGGACGAAAAAAGAGGAGACAATGTTTTGAGGGAATGAAGAAGGGAAAAGGGGAAGAAAGGACGAATTAGAGGGCATAGGAAGGAAGGAAGGAGGGAGGACGAGGGAAAGAGGAAGGGATGAGGGAAAGAGGAAGGGAAGAGGGAGGGAAGAGGGGCGAGGGATGGAGGAAGGGTAAGAGAGGATGGTTAACAGGAGGATGGGTAAGGGAGGGAAAGACAGAAGAATTGTTACTTTACCCGTAATCTACCCAACAATAAACAGCCTCGAAAGGGCAAGTGGCTCTGTTGCTGTTTGCTTTCCTTTGTATCCCTTTGAAGGAGGAAGGGAGGAGAGGAGGGAGCCAGGAAGACTGGAGGAGGGAAAGGAGGGAGACAGGAAGGCTGGAGGAGGGAAAGGAGGGAGACAGGAAGGCTGGAGGAGGGAAAGGGGGTAGATAAAGAATAGACAATGCAGCGCGAGTGGACAAAAAGGGAGGGTCTAAGTGGCTGGAAGGAGAGAAGAGAGGAGGGAGGGAGGGAAGATGGGAATGAGGGAGGGAGGGAGGAATGAAGAGAAGGATGGAAATATGAGAAAGCAGAGGGGGGGACAGGGAGACAAAGCAGACAAAACGCTGAGACGGAGGGGAGGGGGAGGAGGAATGGAGAAACTGTGTCTGGAGAGAGAAAGAGGAGGGTAAGCAAGAGGAAGAAGGAAGGAGGAGGAGGAGGAGGGGGGAATTAAGGAGGAGCGAAAGAAGGATGGAGAGAAGGAAAGAAAAATGGGAGTAGAGGAAGATGGAGAGAAGGAACTGGAGAGAAAACACTAAGAGGGGTGGACAAGAGGAGAGACTGTGGAGGGAGAGGAGAGGAAAGGGAGGGAAAGATGAAAGATCAACAGGGGGAAAGACCAGGTGAGAATTTTGAACCTGGGATGTAGGACAGGCTGGTCTTTTCACTGTCATCATCATCATCATCATCATCATCATCATCATCATCATCATCTTCATCATCTTCATCATCATCATCGTCATCATCATCACCGTCATTTGTTTCTCTCTCTCTCTCTCTCTCTCTCTCTCTCTCTCTCTCTCTCTCTCTCTCTCATTGTCTGAACTCTCTGCATGCATTCCTTCCCCATTGCGGCGGGCACACAACACCCCTCTAGCAACACACACACTCCTTTTCCGTCCAACCCCCTAATACAAGTGTTAATTAAATACACCCAGTCCTCAATGTATTAAACTGGTTAACTCTGATTCTGTCTTCCCCTCTCTGTCTTTCCCACTGCCTATGACCTCCAATCTTTTAAATGCAATGTGGCATCTCGAACTGGGCGGATCTTGATTTTGGCTCCTTGTGTTCGCTTTCTGTGGATGGGACGAGGTTTGCAGGTTCTCAGCATTTATAATTCTCTTGTTTGCATAAAAATCACTCACTCACCACTCATATCTTCAAAATTCTCGATTCCACCATCCACACGTAAGGGAGAAAAAATAAATAAATCATGTGAAAATGATGCGTGAGAAAGGGGGAAAAGGGGCAAAATTGGAAAAGGGAAGTGTTCAAGTGTTGGTCATCAGCGTACAGTTTAACGATGCACAGGCAGTTACTACACAAGCACCGCAATCACCACGCGTTAACAATCACAATATGTAGTCAAGGAATCAGAGCGGGGGAGGGAGAGAGTGAGGGGGAAGGAAGAGGTACAGTACACCCACTACCCCATGCAAATCACTAACCTGTATTCTCTTCAGCGTTAGATATTTTATACCATTTTCATAACGATTTATTTTGCATATTACACCGTGGTATTCCCCTTGTAGGCAGTTTTTATCTCCTTAACGCCTTCATTTCAACGACTAATTCTTCTAGTCTTGCTACCAACAGATAGTTGTATTTAACTTAAGACCGACCTTTGGCATTGAAAAGGTTAGTGAGGGTTATCGTTCCATCTTGAAGTCTGAGTTATAACAGGAGATGGACAGTGTAATCTCATGCTAGTCACGAAGAAGCATGTAGACCCACAATAATGTGTTACTCTGCCACTGAGCTATTAGAAAATTTAAGCTGCGAAAGGGCGAAAAGCTAGGCCAAGTTGGTGTAAACGGACTATAGTTTTGGCACAGGACACTTCACCATCTCTTGCTTGCACCTGAGTTTGCTTATGACACCTCCATGTTAATCTGCATGCTGTTTTTATTTTTATTTTTTTATCTATCTATCTATTCATGTATTTATTCACTGATTTATTTGCTTATTTATTTACTTATTTACCGATTTATTTAGTTATTCAATTATTTACTGATGTTTATTTACTTATTTATTCACTGATTTATCTATTATCTATTATTTATTCATGTATTTTGATTTATTTATTTACTGATTTGGTTATTTACTTATTTACTGATTAATTTAATATTTATTTATTTATGTATCAACTGACTTTTATTTACTTTCTGGTACTGATTTATTTACCTATTTATCAATTAATTTATTACATCGACGAAGTTGGCATCAGTAACATCAACCCTTTCAATACAAAGACGTCTCTTCCATTCAGTTCTTTACTATGTACATATGTTCTTTATTACGTCTCTTCCATTCAGTTCTTTACTATCTACATCTGTTCTTTATTCCGCCTCTTCCATTCAAATCTTTACTATCTACATCTGCTCTTTATTCAGCTGAGGAGGTATTTGTCGAACCCAGATCATCAATTACAGCCTTCTTTAATCTCTTCGCTACTCGAGGTCACCCCTTGGAGAAATACAGTCTTCTGGCAGAGGCAAGATTAAACAAATAATATCCTCGAGCTGAAGGAGTTAAGAAGTACTATGCAGAATAATTCGCTTAGGAAGATACGTTAAGAAATTTCAAGATGCACTATGCAAAATACAACGCTAATGGAAGGCTATTAGCAAATCTCCAGAACAGATCTAATTAATTACTGGGGAAGGGGATTTACAAAAGCTCACAATTAAATCCAAATAAATCGCTACAGAAGAGGTGTTAAGAAAATTCAAGACGTGCAACACAAAATAAATCACTGAGGAAGAGGTATTACGAAATCTCAAGATGTACTGTGCAAAATAAATCACTGAGGGGAAAATTATGCAAAATTTCATCACCATAGCTAAATAAACTGCTAAGAAAATGGCATTACGGAAACTGCTAATGCTAAAAAGAATATGACTGAATAAACGAAAAAATTAAGCCTCAGAACTTGGCCATAATTTGCATCGGTAAAATAAATGATGATATTAAAATGTACAACGCCAAATAAATCCCTAACAAAGTGGTGTTACGGTGTTGCAGGATGTACTAAGCCAAATACCGCAAAGGTGTGTAGCGGTATCTCGGACTGAACTAATCTAAATACACTGCTATGAAACTGATGTCACGGTATCTCAGAATGTACCAAGCTAAATAAACTGCTGAGGAAGAGATGTTACGGTATCTCAGGATGTACTAATCAAAATAAACCACTGAGAAGGATATGTTACGAATCTGCTTAAACGGGACCCAGGCTCAATAAAAGCACTTCGGGCAGGACGGCGCGCTCTTAAACGCTGGCAAAATCGTTCCCTAGCCTGACACGCGAGCAAAATTGGCCATGCGTACCTGAAATCGATAGGTGGGAGTAATTATCGACGGAAAGGTAATCGGTCGGGTGAGGCAAGAGTCCAGCAGCGGCGACAAGAAAGGGGAAGGGAAAGGGGAGGGGGAAAGGGGAAGGAGGAAGGGAAGGAGGTCTGCTGAGTCTGCTCTCCAAGGTTGTTAATGAAGAGACCTGTAGCTGGAGTACGATGGCGGTTTTTGTTACTTGTTCTTGCCATCATGAACCTCGATTCGGTACATAAAAAGGATAACAGGGGATTGGTTGTTTCATATAGCAGGGAAAACACATATTTAGCATTATTATTCATCCTTGTCATCTTTGTATAATTCATCAGACTCGGTATAAGAATGAATAACATCGGTATTACAGCTGCTTTTATGATTTATTATGTTCCTTGTCTATGCTTTTCTTGTCATGGAAAAGAAATATCAGTTATATATAATTTTTCATTCATCATTATTAGTGCGTATTCCAAAGCAAATTGCGGTTATTCTTCTCACAACAAGATCACTCACAGAACGCATACCTCAGGCAGGGCAACACCATCCCCACTCTGACGTAGATTCTTCCAGCTTTCTAGGCCAAAATATAATCACTTGTTCTTAAGCTTGTAAATCAACGTCCTACCCACCTTGGTCAAGATGGAGCATTGATTGTAAACTGGACTAAAATCGCCGTCCTAAATAAGATTCATTGCCAGAGTTACAAAGTATTCTCCGTCGTAACTGTGATCTTAGCTACGAAAAAAAAATGGTCGTAAGTCTGTCAGTGAATTTACTCCCATGCCATCCTAGCTACGACAGGAATTCAATCTTAACCCCTTCACTCCTGTGGTTTATTTTATATATGATTCCTGCCATCTGTAGACGATTTTATTTGGCCAAGGACAGACATTCGGAACTGGAGGGGTTAGATAAAGCCCTCATTAACCCCTTCACGACTAGGGATTTGTCCTATGCTGTATAAAATCGTCTAGTGGTACCCTGGTAAAAAAAAAAAAAAAAAAAAAAGACATGGAAAAAATTCCGTGGGAAAAAAAGGGGCAGAAGGAGTTAACTTGGTCTTTTCGTAACTGAGCTTTCATTTATTTATTTATTTATCCATCTATCCATCTACTTATTTATCTATCTTTCTATCTACCTATCTATCTATTTATTAACTTATTAATTTAATTTTGCAGGAGGAACGAGAGACGCTGTGAGAGTACGTTTTCTTCTCCTCGTCCCCCCTACGTAAAATTAATCTTAACTAAGGTCAGGAATTGATCTTAAGTTAGTTTGTGCATACGGACCCATGAATCCACTATCCTGTTCTCTCTCTCTCTCTCTCTCTCTCTCTCTCTCTCTCTCTCTCTCTCTCTCTCTCTCTCTCTCTCTCTCTCTCGACCTACACCTGCTGCTGTCTTTTCACCTTGAAAGTTGAGCTTGTAATAACTGATTAGCACTTGAATATAGTGCTAGCCACGAAGAAGTGCTATGGAATGAATGCAGAGCCGTGGCACTATCTTATTCTAATACTGAACTCGTGAAATATGCAGCACAAGGACGAAAATGTAGGCCACGTTAATGTGAAACAACTATAGTCACGAAGAAGTGCTACAGAAAGATGTATGTATTAGAAAGATGTATTGCCTATTCCGTCAATGAGCGGCGTGAAATAAGCTGCAAAGGACGAAATTCTAGGCCAAGTTAATGTGAAAGAAGTATAGTTACGAAGATGTGCATTACGTGAAATAAGCTGGAAGAGGGCGAAAATCTGGGCCAAGCTTAGGGCATCTCGTGCCGTAAGGAAGCTTACTAACACCTCTTCCTTAGCGATTTATTTTGCATATTATACCTTACCAGTCTCTTGCATCATCTGTTGTATTATCGACACAGATTACATAGGATAAAAGCGGTGATTAAAATGGCACATGCAAGAATAAACTGTTAAGCAAAGGGTGTTAGGGAGCTTCCTCTAAGAATACCGGCCAAGGTGAAGGAACAGAATAAACTGGCGAGAAAAGGGTGTTAGGGAGCTTCCTCTAAGAATACCGGCCAAGGTGAAGGAACAGAATAAACTGGCAAGAAAAGGGTGTTAGGGAGTTTCCTCTAAGAATACCGGCCAAGGTGAATGAACAGAATGAACTGGCAAGAAAAAGGTGTTAGGGAGCTTCCTCTAAGAATACCGGCCAAGGTGAAAGAACAGAATAAACTGGCGAGAAAAGGGCGTTAGGGAACATCCTCTAAGGTGAAGGAACAGAATAAACTGGTAAGAAAAGGGTGTTAGGAAGCTTCCTCTAAGAATACCGGGCAAGATGAAGGAACAGAAGAAACTGGAAAGAAAAGGGTGTTAGGGTGCTTCCTCTAAGGTGATGGAACAGAATAAACTGGTAAGAAATGGGTGTTAGGGAGCTTCCTCTGAGAATGCAGGTGAAGGAACTGTTTACCTGTAGAGTGGAGACGAGCCTGGCAAGTGCAGTCTTCTTCTGTCTCTGCTCCTCCGCGTCTCTCTGTTCAAGGCGAAGAAGCTCAGAACAAGCGTCGTCGGCCAAGGAGGTGCGAAGACTGCCAGGCGATAAGAATCCGTTCTCACCGCCCTGGGGAAGAGAACGAGTTAGAATCAGAATCAAGCACCTAACCTCCTCTCACTATACTGTGAAAGACACAATTAGGATCAGAATCATGCCCTTAACTTCTTTCATGGGATGCAGTAATTTTATTCTTGCTACCTTCAGACCATTCCATTAACCTTAGGACAGACATTTCGACCTGGAGGAGCTAGGTATAAATTTCATTAAACCTTTCGCTACAAAAGGCGTGCCTAACTAGAATGAAAGTGTCTGGTGGTTGCTTGAGTAGAATCAGTAATACTATATGGGACTGAAGGAGTTAAGAGTGATAGTTTGATACTTTGTCAGACTGGAGTAGTGTTAGTGTCATTATGAACGGCCTCTCTTGCACGCTAGGCTAAAGAAAAAAAAAAACTTTGAATTGCCACCTGAACTCCAGTAAACAGGCCTTCGTTTGGTGTTTCCTCTTTGACTGTGAACATATTCTTTTTTACGACTAGACGATTTTTTTTTTTTTTTTTTTTTTATCAGACTATTCGAACCTCAAATATAAAAGACAGTCTTCATTAAACCACTTCATTACTAGATGTCTCTCCAAACTGAATAAATTTACCTGCTAGCAGCCGGAACAAACTACTAATGAAGTACAAGGCTAAAGACTTCATTATGTCCGAAGAGCTCGCAAATTTACCACAAAACACACACACACACTAAATCTGCCATCAAAACACGCTCCGGTGTGTGACGCCCGGGAAATATGTTTCTTGGAGGCAAACCATAAATCCTCTTCAACTTTCCTTTCCATGTTGTATTGTAAAGGCAACCAATGGCCTGTGAGGGTGACGTAAGCCTACCGTTCCTCAGTCCAATACAGGGGAGGTGGACAGGAGAATATAAGACCACCTGGGATGCCACGTCATGAAGGAATAAATTACTGTGTTCTCTATTACCCCGGCCAAGAGATGCGTATAACACTTGTCACCTGGTATAAAATAACTGCTTACCTGTGCACGTGTTCAAGATCCTTAGTACTGTTATATCTGCGAGGATCTGTTTACGATCTATCTGTCAACTGAGTGGACATACATGAAACAAGTCTGATTTCATTCTGGAGACCAATTTTAAGCTCCTCTTCTTTCATGCGCAATCTTTTGAGCTGAAACACACTCGAACAGACCTCTACGCCACCCCACTGAATTAAATGTAATCAGTAAATCGAAAACTGATTTTTCTTGGAATTCCAGGTACAAACAGTAAAATGACCTCACGTTCAAAACTCTGGTTTACCTGCCAGTGATACAGCCGACAGGTACTGAACAGGTCTCAAGTTTTACTGGCCAATCAATTATTTGTTAGCTGGAGCCTGGTGGTTTAGTGGTTTGGACGCCCTAGTCGGGATGCCCAAAAGGTGACTGAATACTTATCGATCATATAATACTATTAAGGGAGTAGGCTGGTCAACTACGATTAAAATGAACTGGACCATGATAGCCTAGCCCCGGGCCCCAACACTTCTAAGGACACAAAACTGAGATTGGCTGTTACGTCTCATTCTCTCTCTCTCTCTCTCTCTCTCTCTCTCTCTCTCTCTCTCTCTCTCTCTCTCTCTCTCTCTCTCTCTCTCTCTCTCTCTCCTCTTTCAAGCAGTCAGCATACATACATGATGGAACTCTGCTTTTGATAATAATTTGGCTTATGTTTGTCATGGGAAAGTAAGTCACTAAAATAAAAATAAAAATAAAATAAAATAATATCATGAACTTCAGATTTCTAAATTCCTGAGCTTAAACACCTTCAGTCCGATGGCGTCTATATTACACCATTCTTGCGGCTACCAGACGATTTTACTCTGCACAGGAGACTATCTGCTTCGTGAAATGTCTCTCAAGCTAAATAAGGTGGTCTAGAAGGAGCAAGAGAGAAATATATTGGTATCAATGTACTGAAGAAAGAAGCTACACTACGGCAAGGGAAAACATACAACTTTATACATTACGGTGCTACTACAGAGGCCAAGGTACGAGGAAACAATAGGCACGGGGAAAGACAAAAGGCGTCCTGAGGGAAATGAGGATAAAAGAGGAAGGAAAACAAAAGCTGAGGGTGGAGGACGAGGGAAGATGGAGGTCGAGAGGGGGGAAGGTGTCCATAAGAGGAAGAGAAAAAAGAGGTAAAAGAATGATGAAATAAATAGCGAAAAAGTGACGTATGGAAGGACACTGGTACAATCTCTACTTTTCCTCCTCCTTCTTCTTCCTTCTTTTCTCTTTATTTTTTTCTACTTCCGCCTCCACAGACTCCTTTGGCGAAAATTCTGATAACCACAATATCCATTAACCCGGTCATCGTCGGGACAACTCTACCTTATTGTGGTTAACGTCACACGATAAATAAACTAAGAGTGATTCATTGCAAGCTGAGGTCCGTATTTTCGTCGGGTAAGGAATCTCCCTAACACCTCTTTCTTAGAAATTTATTTTTGGATCTGGCTGGTTAATATCGTCTTACACGTTATATATGCACTGAAGTAACGTTGAACGGCTAGGTGTAATAAGCAAAATAAATCGCTTAGGAAGAGGTGTACCGATGAGACCACGAGCCTGAGAGTGTCAATATCTTCACCATTAACTCTCCGGTTATCAAAACATCTTCAATATTCAGTCATATTTACGTAACCTATTTAAAATTTGCCAAGCGTGAGTCATGAGCTCCCGTGAGTGCTAAACATGAGCATTACCAAAACAGAGTGACCATGTGGAAAGAATGGACAATGAGAGACTGACTAGGAGAGTGCATGTGAGTGAGGTGGAGAGGGGAAGGGGAAGGGGGACGAGATGGAGGGATGGGTGCAGAGGTACGGTACATGACAGAGGAGGGTGTGAGTTAGAAAAAGGGCAGTCTGATGGCGAAGGACAGGGTGAATTGGAGGGGATTTTTCTGTGGTCACCCCTTCCGGGATTAAGGCGTCTGGTGATAGACAGACAGACAGACGGACAGATAAAGATTGACAGATAGATAAATGGATAGACAGATAGGCAGACCACGAAATCCAAGGTTAATTTCATACCTCCCTAGTAAGCTTCTCATGATAGGGATTCTCTTTGCGAGGATGAGACGGAGAGATGGGGTGGAGAGGTATATGAGGGTGGGGGGTGTGAGTTGGGTGCAGGGCAGTGAAATGGCGGGGGACAGGGCGATGTGGAGGCGATTTGTTTGTGTCCACCCCGTACGGGATTGAGGCGTCTGGCAATAGAAAGATAGATAGTAAGTAAACCAACTCAGAAAATCGTCCTGAGGGGTGAAGTGAGGCGGTGTGGGTGAAATACTGGCGTTTCCCGAAGTACACACACAAAAAAAAATGGGCTACACTTTTCCACTTTAACTTTGCCTAACACTTCGTCCTTCCAACTTGACTGCTAAGATGTAACAAGAGATTAATACTAGAATATGGTGCTAGTCACGAAGAAGTGCTATGAGAAGCATGTAGGTCAGCAGATTTTTTTTTTTTTTTTGAGTCACTGTGAAAGGGGTTAATAACACAATATGGTGCTAATCATGAAGAAGTGCTATGAGTGCCGTGGTATCTCTTGTTCTGTCACTAAGTTGTACCAAAATATTAACACCGTAATATAGTTCAGTTACTAAGAAGTGCCTTTAAAGACAGGTCATGCCGTAGTATTGTGGTATATTGACGTGTGTGTGTGTGTGTGTGTGTGTGTGTGTGTGTGTGTGTGTGTGTGTGTGTGTGTGTGTGTGTGTGTGTGTGTGTGTGTGTGTGTGTGTGTGTGTGTGTGTGTGTGTGTGTGTGTGTGTGTGTGTGTGTGTGTGTGTGTGTGTGTGTGTGTGTGTGTGTGTGTGTGTGTGTGTGTGCCACATGACACTACCGACACCAGACTCCACAGGTGATGTTTGACAAGGCGGGACAGGTAATGCCAATCACGGAGAGTGGGCGAGATAACTTTCACACTTCCGTTACCTCTCCAATAAATGTGAGAGAAAGAGAGAAATGAGCAAGAAAATGAGACAGCCAGAGAGTGAGAAAGAAGTGTCGTGGGTGGAGAGATACTTGGAACGATGAGGGAGAGAAGGTGTTGGTGACAGGAAGGTACGAGTGAGCTGAAAGGCAAGACCGTGTGACCTTTATGCTTTTGCGGGAGGACTTTTTATTTTTGATATTTCCAGGGATTTAATTCACCTTGGGGAGACCTTTTATAGCGAAAGGGTTAATGAAAGGTATATCAAACCTGTCTAGTCTGAAAATCTCTCTTAAGCGGCGTTAAAAGTGTCTGGAACAGCAAGAACTGTACTTAAAAATACTCTTGGGTTAGGGCTTGATAAGAGAGCGTATCGCCAACCGAACAGGGCAGCACACGCGAAGATGATGATGAGATGGTGAAGGAGAGTTGGAGTTCCTGTTTCACCAGTCATCATGAACATAAGTCTTTTCCATCTTCTTCTGCTTACTTTTTTTCAGTGTTTTAATAATAATGACAGCGATCTTACATAGCAGGGTCTTTTCTGCATCTTCCTACTTTCTCTACCTTCATTTCCAAGCCAAAGGTTGCTGTTGTACGTATGTGCATAATTAGCTTAATCTACTAGTCCCCATTCAGTATTCCCGAACTTTACTCTGCTTTCTCGATGGCTATCTCGACTGTAATTAACTATCTGTATGCACTGGCGTAACATCAAGATGAGTCTGGGGCCACAGCAATAACAATAACTTATATCTTAATTCTTCTGCAAATACAACCAGCCCCATATTACGCCATCTGTTGCCTAGGATGACCCCAGGCATATGAAAGCTTGGAACTAGGCTGGGGTAATCCAGATCATTTAAGAGTAGGAGACGATGTGAAATCCCTGGCAGTTCTAAAATTGATAAAAAATCCTCCAGCCACCTAAGGGATTCGAATCACAGCACGTAGCGCATAGTGACCTCCGATCTGAAACTTTTACCACCACATTACCTGGTGCCTATAGTCGGCTCGTTTCCTATTGGCGGACATGAATCACTCCTATAACTTTAATACTCTATAAAGGCTACATGAAATTTGAATAGCCTTAGTTATAGAATAAGAATGAATCTCCTTCGTTACTAGCCAAGTAAGTCCCCAAGTCTGACTACACTCGGCCATCAACGAAGCTGAAAGGGGTTAAATGATCTTCGGCAGGTTATAAAAGGCGGACTATACTAAAATCTTATATCATCTCCCATATGAGGTGAAGCACATTATTTGCACTGATCCTCCCAGATCTCTCACGGCCAGATTTCAATGTTCAACACCGTCTTAGGTTCCCCTCTACATTTATTGATTTGCCTGGTGAACAAGCTACATTTTTTCTGCCCTTATGATCCAGAACAGCTTGTACAACACCCTATCCGTATCTCTGACCGCCCTTCCGACCTCTTCTTTTTTTTACAGTTCATCCTCCTCCTTGTCCCATTAATCCTTTCAATTATGTATTTTTCACTATAATCTTGCATAGTTTTGAAGATTTTCGAACTGGAGAAGTTTATTTTCCTCTTCATTTAGACATCCTACAAGAAGCTCCCAAAAGCTGAATACAATCGACCGAATATGGGAAGTATAAATCAGTACAATACGTCACCGGACTGAAGAGGTTAAGACGTGTAGTGGTAGAGAGAGAGAGAGAGAGAGAGAGAGAGGGGGGGGACACTGATATCGGTGATGAGTACAGAACATCCACCCTCTCGTTTACCCCTCACTGCTCTCTTTCACTTGCTCTCACCTACCCTCCCCCAGTCTCTCTCTCTCTCTCTCTCTCTCTCTCTCTCTCTCTCTCTCTCTCTCTCTCTCTAACCAAGGCGATACGGGGTGACAAGCGTGGCACTTGTTTATATTATCGGGTGTGAGAATCTGAGGAAAAGGCTGAGATAGAGACAGCAAAGAAGGAGAGACACATGAGCCAAGGAGGGAGGAGGGAAGAAGGGAGAGGAGGAGGGAAACACTAGGGAGAGAAGAGGGGAGGAGGGAAGAGGGAATAAGGAAGAGGAAGAGCGAAACAGGAGAGTGGGAGGGAGGAGGGAGATGGGAAAAACGAAAGAAGGAGGGATTATAACACAGAGAGGGAGGCTGCAGTGAATGTAAGAGGAAGGAAGGAAAGTAAGTGGAAGGAAGGAAGGACGAAGTATAATCGGAACCGAAGGAAGGAAGAAGAAATGTAGGAGGAAGGGATGGAGGAAAGCTAGAGGGAGAGAGAGAGAGGAACGGGAGGTAAGGAGGAAGAAGGAAGCGTAAAAGAATGAATGGAGGTGAGAGGAAGTAGGGAAGGTAAAAGGAGAGAGAGAGAGAGAGAGAGAGAGAGAGAGAGAGAGAGAGAGAGAGAGAGAGAGAAAGAGAGAGAGAGAGGAGGGGGGAGGGGAAGGAAGAATGGAGAGGAGAGAGAAAAATGGAGAAGGAATAGGAGGAATGGGAGAGGAAGAGAAAAATGGAGAAGTAAGAGGAGGAATGGAGAGGGGAGAGAATAATCGAGGAAAGAAATGGAAAGGAAATGAAAGAAATAGATCAGGAAGAAGAGAAATGGAGAGAGGAGCGAGAAATGCAGAAGGAAGAAGAGGAGTGGAGAAAGGAGAGAGAAACGGAGGAATGAAAGCTAAGGAAGGGAGAGGGAAAGGAAAAAATGGAGAAGAGTAATGGAGAGAGGAAAGAGAAACGGAGAGGGTAGAGGAGGAATGGCGAGGGAAGAGGGTAGAAATGGAGAAGGAAGAGGGAAGAGGGAAAAGGGAAAAAGATACGCTGAGTGAAATGAAGGAGGGAGAGAGGGATGACAATACATGGAGAAGGAAGGGGAGAAATGGGGAAGGAGGTGAAAAAGATGGGGAGTGAAGAGGGAGGATGGCGAGTGAAGAGAGGTACAAGAGGAGAAAAAGAACAGAGTTGACTAAATGAGAAGAGGAAAACTGTTAAGAAAAGAAGAAGGTGGTATTCAGAGCGAGCAAAAAAAAAAAAAACAGCAAGATGGAAAGGAGTGAGGATGAGAGGGGGAAGGAGGAAGGGGTAGTGAGGTAAGAGGAAAGAAGAGGGGGAGGGAGGAATGGAAGAAGGAAAATGATAGGAAGAAGGACAGAGAGGGAGTGAGGGGGAGAGGGGAAAGAAGGAAGAAGAGAGAGGGGGGAGGAAAGAGAGGAATGGACCGTAGGGAAACGGGAGAAGAAGAGGGACGAGATGAGAAGGATAGGAAGAAGGGGAGGAAGGGTGGAAGGGAGAGGACAGGGAAACTGGAAGTGGATAAGTGAGGGGACAGAAAGGAAGGGGTGAGGATGGAAAGGGGAAGAGGCGGGAGGGAAAGGGAGGGGAGGGGCAGTAGTGTGGGGACGCAGAAGGAAGGGAGAAGGGAGGAAGGGAGGTGAGCAGAGGGAAAAAATGGACAGGGAGGGATGAAGGGGATGGGGAAAGGAAGAGAGGAAGGGGAAAGAAGGGACAGGGATAGGGAGGGACAAGGAAGGAAAGGGGGAAAGAGGGGAATGAAGGGAAGTGGGGGAGATGGGAAAAGACGGCCTGTGATCAACGGCTCCTTGTATAATCTATCCTTTACCCCATCGTGTGCTGGAAGGCAGCCAGAAGCCTTCCCTACTCCTTTGTTGTCCTTTGTACTCCTTTATTGCACCCCTGCCTACCCTACCCTACCCTACCCTACCCCATACACTACTCTGCCCTACCCTACCCTGCTACATCCTATTATACATTATCTTACCCTACCTTACCTTACCCTACCCTACCCTACCCTTCCCAGCCGTACTCTATCCCACATTACCCTGCCTTACCTTGCCCTGCCCTACCCCAACCTACCCTGCCCTCCCCTGCCCTGCCCTACCCTTGGTCACTCACACGCCTATTCCCTGTCTGTAGGAGTCTATCGTGACCCCGCTAATGGTCCTAGTGGTGGGCTTAGAGGGCTCCCTGACCCTTCATTTTAGAATCTCTTAAGTATGAGCTACGTGGGATAATTATTCTCACCGTGAACTTAGAAGACTCCTTGCCACCTCTTCAGTAAGGGAGGCGTGGATATAGAATACTGCTGGTGGACTTAGAAGGCTCCCTGGCACTTGTTTAGCTGTGGGTATAATACACTAATGGAGGACTTAGAAGGCTCCCTCGCACTTACGTAAACACGACACTAACCTTGACAAGGTACTTTCCCTACTGCACTGTCTGCTAATCCACCTTCCCTATTGAAAGCTTATGACACTGTTTTCCTCATTGCAATAATTACTAACAATCTCTCTCTTCCTTATTCTAATTTCCAGCAGAATCGTCGACTTCAAGTACACTAAATACAATTTACTGTTGTTTATTGTTACATTACACTATTCCTTCCATTTCTGGTGATCTGGTAGGTGTGGGAGAGGCTGTGGCCGGGTCGGTAGAGAGGTGGCCTGCTACCCAAGGGATGCGGGTTCGAATCCTGGCTGGGACAGGGAACAGTTTAAGGATATGAATTTCGTTAAAGTGGTTCTACTGATCTACCGTAAGACCCGCTGACGTGTCGTACAAACACCCCTACTAATACCAATACATCACTCCTGTATAAGACAGCTGTAGTATGTATTCAATATGGACGGTGAGTAGTAGTGACCAAGTAGTGACATGCGGAGGTGTATAGTACGTAGGAGAGCTGCTGGGCCTCAGGACACATTAAAAAATAAATAAGTAAATAAATGTAGCCCATGAAGGGGTTTAAATCCAGGAAATTACTAGGTTTTATTCTTCACATGATGCCACTCAGGAAACAACGACTGGTCATTATTGCCTTACATGTCGAGACTGAGCAGCCTAGCCCAGGGCCCCCACGCTCCTGATGGGGTAATAAAGGTGTAATGACAGGCCTTCTCAGACTTTCCAAGGCTTCAGTGGCGAGTGAATGGGTACGCTCCTCATTCTCGCCAGCCAGTCTGATTACGGGTCTCTTACTACCGTGCTTTTTTTTCCCTTTTCCCTTTCTCGGAACCCCGCCATCCCAAATGTAATAGTGCAAATAAAACTAAGGAGGAGGAAGAGGAGGAGGAAGTGGAGGAAGAAGAAGAAAAGGAGGAGGAGGAGGAGGGAAGAGGAGGAAGAAGAAGAAAAGGAGGAAGATGAGGAGGAGAAAGGATGATGATGATGTGAGATAGATACACAAATACTGTATACATACCATACACTGGGTCTCTCTCTCTCTCTCTCTCTCTCTTTCTCCGCAATCCTGACAGGCTGCACATCTCCCTTTTTAAGCACGTGTCACCAATAAGCTTCGCCAAACTCATCACAAATCCTTATAATCCCGGTATCGCCTTTTTCATCTCATCTTCCATTATCACACTTATTCTACCAACATAAATACACCTCTGGCCTTGGTACTGTCTGCTGAGGGGGTACCAATTATTGTATTCAAGTGTGCAATCAAAAAAATAATAATCCTCCCAAGGTCTGTCGAACACATAGCGGAAAAGTCGAAGCATCTGAGACACACATTAAAAGAAATAGGATTGTCATTGTGTTACGCCAGTTGTAAATTTCCTTCAGATGGGACTGGAAAGATGGCAGTTTCTTTGTACAAGCGGGCTCTCAGGGTGAAACATGTTGCCTTTATAAGTCTATCTGTCTATCTCTTGCCAGACGCCTAAATCCGGTAACGAGTTGCCACAATGAAATCCCCTCCATTTCATCTTGTTCCGTCATTTAGCTAATCTCACTCCAGCTCACACTCACCTCTCTTTCATATCTCTCCACTCCATCTATCTCGGTCTCTCTCCCCCCCTTTCCCCATCCACCTCACTCACAAACTCTCTCCTAGTCAGTCTCTCACTCTCCATCCTCTCCACATGGCCTTAATATGTACCAAAGAAAGAAAAAAAATTCCTCCGTGCTGCTACCTGGAGAAGATGGTCCAAACTCCACACAGTTATGTAATAGTTAACAACATGAGCCAGGGACCACTACTGTACAGGGAAAAGTTACAGCAAAAACAAGGACGGCTTGACTCTACATCTTGCCCATTAAGAGTTGATGCCAAGTTAGTGTCTAAGAATCATAGTTCTGGTGTTTCTGTCTGTTCTGTTTATCTGTCTATACATACATGCATATATATAAATTAACAAATATTATGTTTTACCTATCTGTCTGTGCATGTCTGTATATGCATGAGTGAGTATAAGAAAAAAAAAACAATTATAAAAGATACAAGTGATTCATAAATATACCCCTGTCCACAAGAGAAAAAGGAAACACCAGTCTTCATAGAGCTTTCGTGTTCGTGCCAAACTAAACACTGTATTCAAAGTGACGCACGAGGCTTCCCAGGTACCTTCCTTCGCGATTTATTTAGCACATCATACCTTTACATTCTCTTACATGACGGCAGGGGAAAAACTCATTGCATCTCATCCTCAGCGACTTATTTTGCATATTACACTTTAAAATTCTCTTGCATGATATCTATACTTTTTAACAATAGCCTAGTTTGAATAACATACGCAAGGATGATGATATAATCTGCAGAATAAGTCGCCAAGAAAAAGGTGTTACGAAGTCTCCAAAGCCACACAGAATACGACGCTAAACTCTATCCACAAGACAAGTTTCCCCTCTCTTCCATAATCCATTTTCACAACATCAAGCCAGGGAAGAACTATAAATCAATCCATTTATTTTTCTCCCCTCTTGATTTTCATTGCACAAAGGCGCTCAGGGGAAAATACTCTCTCTCTCTCTCTCTCTCTCTCTCTGATATACTCGCGATATCGGACGGTTTGATTCCACGCAAAAGAAAATTCTGTGACTTACTGGGGTAGTGCTGAAAGAAATTGAACTTCCAGGTGTGTGTGTGTGTGTGTGTGTGTGTGTGTGTGTGTGTGTGTGTGTGTGTGTGTGTGTGTGTGTGTGTGTGTGTGTGTGTGTGTGTGTGTGTGTGTGTGTGTGTGTGTGTGTGTGTGTGTGTGTGTGTGTGTGTGTGTGTGTGTGTGTGTGTGTGTGTGTGTGTGTGTGTGTGTGTGTGTGTGTGTGTGTGTGTGTGTGTGTGTGTGTGTGTGTGTGTGTGTGTGTGTGTGTGTGTGTGTGTGTGTGTGTGTGTGTGTGTGTGTGTGTGTGTGTGTGTGTGTGTGTGTGTGTGTGTGTGTGTGTGTGTGTGTGTGTGTGTGTGTGTGTGTGTGTGTGTGTGTGTGTGTGTGTGTGTGTGTGTGTGTGTGTGTGTGTGTGTGTGTGTGTGTGTGTGTGTGTGTGTGTGTGTGTGTGTGTGTGTGTGTGTGTGTGTGTGTGTGTGTGTGTGTGTGTGTGTGTTATATTTTCATGTGCCTGATTCTAACCACAAACTA
The DNA here is from genome assembly GCF_032717465.1 of Coenobita brevimanus. Classification (NCBI taxonomy): domain Eukaryota; kingdom Metazoa; phylum Arthropoda; class Malacostraca; order Decapoda; family Coenobitidae; genus Coenobita; species Coenobita brevimanus. The sequence goes on along the minus strand of NC_137032.1, from coordinate 3,706,283 downwards.
CACAGTACGTTCCGAAAGGTCCACTGTTTGACTGATGCGTTTTTGTGACAGTAATTTAAAACAGGCTTTAGATACCATACTTCTGCCTGTGTTTGTGAATGAGAGACTGACGGGAAAGGCTTCACACATGACTCTGCGGGTATTGGAAATTGATTCTCCTTAACAGTTAATTCTATCTATCTATCTATCTATAGCCCGACGCCCTAATCCCGCAAAGGGTGGCCGCAGACAAAACGCCTCCAAGTCGCTCTGTCACCCACCATTTGACTACCCTCCCCCCAACTCACCCCCCCCCTCCCTCATATACCTCTCAACTCCATCCCTCCACCTCATCCTCGGTCTACCTCTCCCTCTCCCTCCCTCCACCTCACCTACACACATACCCTCTTAGTCAGTCTTTCATTCTCCATTCTCTTCACATGTCCAAACCACCTCAGTGTATTTCTCCTGATCTTCTCAACCACATCCACATCCACCCCACAGCGTTCCTTCACTTCTTCATTCGTCAACCTGTCCCTCCACGTCACTCAACATGCTCCTCTCAAGTAACTCATTTCCACTGCTCTCACTCTTGACTTGTTCCCCTCTTGCAAGGTCCATGCCTCGCTTCCATACGTCAGGGTAGGGATCACAATACCATCATGCAGTGACTTCTTAACTTCCATACTCACCTCCCTATTTCTCATCACTGCTTTCAGTGTACCAACAACCTTCCTTCCCTGCTGTACCCTTTCACGCACTTCATCCCCCAAAGTTCCATCCTTACTCATCACACTACCCAAGCACTTGAATGCACTCACATTCTCCATATCCTCACCATCCAACCTCATTGCACACTCTGTGACTTCATTCCTCTCAAACACCATAACTTTACTTTTGTTTACATTAACCTTCAGATTCCTCCTCCTACACACTGTCCCAAATTCATTCACCAAACCTTGCAACTCCCATTCGTCTTTACTCAACAGTACTGTATCATCAGCAAACAGCAACACCGGAAGCTTCCAAATCTCACCCTCATTCATTAGAGCCACCCCCACATCCACTGCCCTACCCTGCACCTCCTTTACAACCCCATCCATATATATATTAAACAGCCATGGAGACATCACACAACCCTGTTTCAGTCCCACATTGAGATAAAAAAACTCACTTAGCTCACCATCCACTCGCACCGTAACCCTAGCTCCCTCGTACATACTCTTCACAGCACTCAACAATTTTCCCTCCACTCCATATATTCTTAATACCTTCCACATACCTTGCCTATCTATTCTGTCATAAGCTTTCTCCAAGTCCATGAAAGCAGCATACACTTTCCTTCCCTTCTCTAGATACTTCTCCACTAAACATCTTAGAACAATTATCTGATCTACACACCCTTTTCCCTTCCTAAATCCCCATTGTTCTTCTCCAACTAGCTCCTCTGTCATATGCCTAACCCTATCAATGAGTATTCTACCATATATTTTACCAGTCACACTAAGTAGGCAAATACCCCTATGGTTACCACATACTTCTCTCTCTCCTTTTCCTTTGTATAAAGGAACAATTATACCTGATTTCCAGTCCTCTGGAACCCTTCCCTCTTCCCAGGCCAATCTACACAACTTCCATATCCACTCCACAACAATCTCACCCCCATACCTAAGCATTTCACCACACACTTCATCAATTCCTGGGGCCTTTCCCAACTTAATGTTCTTCATCGCTTCCACTACTTCCGCCCTACTGATCTCTTCCTCCCTCCTCTCATCTTTTCTTCTCCCAGCCATTCCCCAACCACTTATACTCGCACTGCTCTCACTCTCCACATTCAACAAATCCTCAAAGTGCTCCTTCCATCTCCTCAGTTTCTCTCTCTTCTCCACCAACAATTTATTATTCCTATCTTTCACTCCCCTACTATTTCCGCTTTCACACTGCCTTATTTTCTTTACCTCCTTCCAAAACAATTTCTTACTCTCCCTCCATTTCACACTAAGATTCCTCCCAAACTCCTCATCCACTTTCTTTTTACTCTCCTTCACCAGTCTCTTAACCTCCCTTCTGCTCACATATACCTCTCTCTTCTCTCTCTCATCTTCTCCCCTACCTCTACTCGCTAACCATTCACTATATGCCTTCTTCTTTTGTTCCACAGCTCGTTTCACCTCATCATTCCACCATGCTGTCCCTTGCACACCCTTGCATCTCCTCCTCACTCCACAAACCGTCTCACACGCTGCGCCTATCTCTTCCGTGAATATCTTACATACGTCTTCCACCCCTTCCATCTGCTCTAGCTCATACCTTCCCAGTCTTTCTTCCACTATGCTCTTATACTCTGTCATTTTCTCACTATCTTGCAAATTTCTCCACTCTTCTCACAGGAGTTGCTTCCTCCTGTCTTCCCCTTCGTCTCCTCAACCACTTTCTTTGCAGCTCTACCTTGGCCATCACTAAGTGATGGTCCGAGACTCCATTCCCCCACCCTCTCCACACTCTTGCATCCAACACTTGTCTTCTCATTCGCTCATCCACACACACGTAGTCTATCATTGCCTTTCGTTCAACAAGTTCACCATCCATCCTCCTCATTACTCTCCATGTATACCGGTGGATCATCTTATGCCGAAAGTAGGTGTTGGCTATTGCCAACCCCTTACCAGCACAGATGTCCACCAAAGCACTTCCATTCCCATCTACGTCAGCTGGCACACCCCACTGACCAACCACTCCATCCACCCGTACATTCCCAACTTTGCCATTCATGTCTCCAATCAACAGCACTCTCTCGCTCCTCTCAAACTTGTCCATACACGCTTCTACTCTCGCCCAAAACTCATCTTTCACTCTTGCCACTCGATCCTCTGTCGGGGCATACGCACATACAATCGCCCACGCTTGTATACCTACTTTCATCCTCACCCATACAATCCTTGCACCCACTGTTCCATACTCTCTTATATTCTCCTTCCACTTCTTGCTTATCATCAGACATACTCCCTCTCTTGCCCTCTCATTTTCATTGACTCCCGCACATATACCTAAACCATATTCCCATTCTCTCACCCTTTCACCTTTCCATTTAGTTTTAGTCAATCCACATATATCCAGTTTTGCATCCTCAAGCACCTGGACAATCTCTCTCTCTTTCACTTCATCATTCACTCCTCTCACATTCCACGTTCCTACCCTCAGAATGTCCTTTGTCCGTTCCTTAGTCGTCAACGTATGGTCCGTCCGGGTCCGAGGCGCTTTATTTGCTTTTTTAGTTAGTTCTTTTTACGGGGTGGGGCACTAACCCACCACCAACCCTTTTAGTCGCCTCGTACGACAAGCAGGGATACTGGGGGAGTATTAAATGTGAATATTTTTGTTAGCTGGACGAAATGCGTGAAAGGACAAGGAAATTTATAACCTCTCCAGTCTCAGAAGTCTGTCGCAGGCAAAATAAAACACAATAGAAATACTAAGAATTATCTAAAAAGGAGGTCACCATATTAAAGGTTAGGCTAGGTTAGGTTAGGGTAGGTTAGACTAGGTTAAATTAGATTAGGTTAAGAGATGGAAATTACTCTGGTTCTGTTCGACAATAAACTCAACAGGAATACTTGTGCAGTTGACGCAAAAATTGGCCCCAAACTTCCGCATCTTACCTGTGTGGCTCCAGCGAAACTTGAAAGTGTGTTCCAGTAATTAACAGACTTGTGAGATTTTTCTTTTCACCCTCTCAGTACGGTGACGTCTTGTGTTTCTTGTTATTCTTGCTACTGCCAGACGATTTTATTCAGCTAATGGGGAGACTTCTCATCGCAGGGTTTACGGAATTTATTTCTATACCCTGTTTACTCTAACTTGGCCCAGATTTTCTCCCTTTTGCAGCCTATTTCACGTACCGGTAGTCCTATGGCAGAGAGACACAATCATACCGCTCTGTAAACTTTCCATAGCTCCTCTTTGTGACTAGCATGATAATTTAGTGTCAATCTGTTCTTACAATCCAGCATTTGAGATGGAGTGATGGGAATTTTAGGCAAAGCTAGAGTAAAGAAAGTACAATCCTCTCACTACCAACTTTCTCCTTCATATGTTTATTAATATCGTCTGGTGCAAGTAGGAGTGAACTGACATCACCTCTACACTTCATTTCGGTGATGTCTCTCTTTGGTTTATTCTTGCAATCTCTAGACGGTTTTATTCAGCCAAAAAGACAGGTTTAATAGTGGGCAGATTAATGAAAGCTATAATTGTTCCATTACGAAAGGCTGAGTAAAATCGTCTGGTTCCACACCCTTCCCACAGCGCTTCTTCGTGACTAGCGCACTGTTCTTGTGTTCATCAGCATTCAGCACATAGTTGGCAATTTTACACCAAGATCAAGTGAACAGTATATTAGTTCTATATCCTTTTAACAGCACTTCCTCGTGACTAGCGCTGTGTTCCTGCTGAATCTCTTGCTATAGTTCAGTATTCAACATAGAGATAAGGCAATTTTAGGCCAAGATAAAGTGAAAAGAGTGTATGTGGAATCTGAGGAGGTGGTGGTGGTCCTATTCTGTTAGTGGATTATGACTATCGATTTTATGGGTTATCCCTTCCTCCCTCCTCCTTCTATCACTACCGCCACCACCATCTACAGCTTCTATATTTTTTTTCCTCTCTCTCTCTCTCTCTCTCTCTCTCTCTCTCTCTCTCTCTCTCTCTCTCTCTCTCTCTCTCTCTCTCTTCTACAACGACTACTACCGCTACTACTGTTATAACTATCTTCTGTCAATGTCACCTCGGGGAACTCTTTTTACATTACTTTTCTTACTTGATTCAAATTCTTGGCTCTCTCTCTCTCTCTCTCTCTCTCTCTCTCTCTCTCTCTCTCTCTCTCTCTCAGTACGCACTCCCTCAAGACTGCCTCTACCTCTCCATCTTCCCGCATCATTTCCGCTTCTGCTCGACTTCCCGGCATCAGCACCGCCATGCCTGCCTCCGCCTACAATCTTACACACCCATACATCACTTGTCCTTCACCCAAAGTACAGCTGCTTCAGGTCAGGCGTAATCCATATATCATCTACCTTTCACCTCAAATAAGTCTACCTTCGATCCTGCGTAATTAAAACAGACGAAGAATATAGTTTATTCATACATTAACCCTCATCTCGAAGGAAAAAAAAATCCAAACCGGTTTTAAATGGAAAAGAAAAAAGAATTATAACCTGAGATCGTCTCCCTACCAAATGAAAACTGAAAAAAAAAAAATAAAGTTCCCATTATAACGAGAGGCCTGCACACATGGCGTTTTAAAAATGTGTAGTCATGAGCAAAACGGATTATAGGAAAATGAGACTCCATGAAAAATAAGAGATGATGGATGACCGAGCTGTGTCCTGTTGATGGAAAGAGGATAGTTATATGTACGACTGTGCCAAGGTGAAAGATGAAGGAATCGAGCATTGAAGGTATTAAAACTAACATGATATCTTTTGCCCCATTCAGAAACAGAGGAATTACTGTAGCGACTGTTGTGGTGGACGCTGTGAGAAGTGAACTGAAAAGTGAGGAATGGAGTCAAAATCTTATGAGTGGACAGGGCTAGATGTAGAGCTTAGAGAGTCACTGACGAATTGGAGGAAGAGAGTGGGTGAAAGAAAATGACCTTGAGGAACACAATTATTTATAACTAGAGGGATATAAACCACAGGAAAACACTGGCCCGTATTCCTGTCGGTTGAGGAAGCTCCTTAACACCTTTTCCTAAGCGATTTATTTCCTATATTGCGTTATATCCTGTGTTACATAAAACTCTTCCAATATCGCCACACTCTGAACAAAAGTACACAAGGATATTAACCAGACATATCCAAAAGTAAATCGCCAAGGAAGAGGTGTTAGGGAGCTTGCTTAACCGAGGAGGATATGAGTCAGTGTCTATTAAAAATCCGATAAGTTTAGTGTCACAGGAAAGGGTCCACCAAAATCTTCAGTACAGGGTGACTAGGAATCGGGAAGATATTATCGCCAATGGAGCGTCCCTTACAAAACCTTTAATGTTAATAAGGAATAAATTGTGAAAGGAAGGATTGACGAAATGTTTCTACTAAGGGCAGATTAAAATATCTAATAAAAACAATAAAAAAATAAATAATGGGGCGAAAAATAAGGACTGGAAGTGGTCACCTTTTTCCGGGACAGGCTGGATAAGACCAAATTTACAGCAAGAAAAAAGAAAAATTTCGCATCCTAAATTCACAAATGAGAGAGAGAGAGAGAGAGAGAGAGAGAGAGAGAGAGAGAGAGAAACTGA